>NW_027527378.1:2440217-2445645 GCF_008692635.1 Crocuta crocuta
TAAGTTGTCTAGAGCACACTGATATGTAAGGTTCAATGAGCACAGGTAGTTTGTGGATAGCATCTGCTGCAAAAGTACTCACCAAATGTTCATTCCTCATTTCCCCCCAGTTCCTAATTCAAATTGATGGCACCAAGCTCAATTTCCTTTCCTCTAGATTCCTACTTTTACCTTCTTATCGGAGAGGCATTTCTGCTTCACAACTTAAAACAGAGCAGTGACTAACGTCAATTCATTGAAGTTGGGTATAACAGCTGCCATCATGGACTCCTTTCTCCTCTTCCCAATTCCTCAGTCCCAAGGCCATAAGCTAGAGATAACTGAACTTCCATCTGAAGACTGACACCTATAACTTCCCAAAGAGCACTGTTAAGAAAGAGTCCTAGGATATGTCATTAACTAAGCCCAAGAGGTCCATTTTCAATGCCAACTACTATGCAGTCCACTGTGATTCTCATATGGTTCACCTTATCACCAAGATGCAAATCTCTCTACTGTTTAATTCTCATTTATACTTATTTAGGCATATTTGTCCTGCTTTTCCTTTGTTCCTCTAGTTGCAACCCTTCCTTCCAAATCATTTAGCTGTATCTTTTGGAGGCACCCAGTAGCCTCTAATTTATCACCTCCTTGCTTTCCTAGAAACTTCATTCTTCTTGTTCTATAACTGAGAACACTGTAGTATTTCATTTCTTAATCTCTCCCCAAAATCATCTAAGCCTGAACCACATCATCACTAGATTTACCATGAAATCATTCAGATTGGCACCACTATTAATTCCTGGTTTTCAACATTAAAATATGAAGAGAAATAAATGCAAAATTAAACTATTGGGACTCTACCCAAACAAAAAGATTTTGCATAGTGAAGAAAACCATCAACAAAACAGAAAGATAACCCACCAAATGGGAGAAGACATTTGCAAATGACATATCCAATAAAGGGTTAGTATCTAATACTTAAAAGAACTTGTATAACTCCAAAAAACCCCCAAAATAATCAAATTTAAAAATGGGCAGAAGATAGGAACAGTCTTTTCTTAAAAGAAGACATACACATGGTCAACATACACATGAAAAGATGCTCAACATCATTCATCACCAGGGAAACACAAATCAAAACTATAATGAGGTATTACCTTATACCTGTCAGAATGGCTAAACTCAAAAACACAAGAAACAAGTGTTGGTGAGTTTGTGGAGGAAAGAGAACCCTTGTGCACTGTTGGTGGGAATGCAAACTGGTGTCACCACTGTGGAAAACAGCATGGAGGCTCCTCAAACAATTAAAAATAGAATTACCATAGGATCCAGTAATTTCACTACTGGGTATTTACCCAAAGAATATAAAAACACTAATTCAAAAAGATATATGCACCCCTATGTAACTTACATTATTATTTACAATAGGCAGGATATAGAAGCAACCAAAGTGTACTTTGATAGATGAATGGATAAAGATGTGGTATATACATACAATGGAATATATAAAAAGGAATTAAATCTTGCCATTTGCAACAAGGTAGATGAATCTAGAAGGTATAATGCTAAGTGAAATAAGTCAGTCACAGAAAGAAAAATACCATATCATTTCATTCATATGTGGAATTTAAGAAAAAACGAAACAAAAAAGAGACAAAAAGCAGACTCTTGTGTATAGAGAACAAACTGATGGTGGCTGGGGAGTGGTTAACATAGGTGATGCAGATTAAAAGTATACTTATCATGTGTGGGGAATAAGTTTAGGAATTTCCTGAGCCTGCACTGATGGGTTAACAAGGCAAAAAGAATTACAAAGACATAGGATGCTCACATCCAAATTTGGGTAAACAAGATTAGGTAAATAAGTATAGAGAGGGTGGGGCAAAGGCCCCCAGGATAGGGAGGGCAGGACAATGGCCCCAATACAAAGGTATATGAGGTAAACAAGATTAGGTATTCAAGGCAAAAATGAAAACACCCCTCAATTTAGNAAGCTATTTTCACAAGAAGGAAGGACCAAATTAGGTAAATAGGTAAATAGGGCTATAGACTGCTGCAAGGCAAAGTTGCCCAGAGTGGAGCTAATTAACAAAAAAAAGGTGCCTTATTGACCCTGAGGTAGCTTGGTCTGTCTTTCTTGTCTCCCTAGACCAGTTTAGGTAAACAGACGTGGTGTCTCATGTCTGCTGTAAACAACATTCTCTAGGCTGCCACCTGGTGCCAGGACTTTGTTTTGTATTAACCCAAACCCTTAACCTTGTGTATCTTCAAGACCCCCTTTCCTTCATGTCCACGAGTTAATGTCCACAGTTTCATTGTCTCTTTGTGTACATCCATCACCATGTTTGTAAGCCTTCTGATCCTAATAAAAATGGAGCAAGGACCCTTAATTGGGGCTCTTGTCTTCTCCCAGACATTAGCCATGTCTTGCATTTTAATCCTGTGTCCCACTTTCTTGCTAGACAAGAAAGAACACTAGACCCAGAGTCTATGACAATCATGATGAGCACTGAGTAATGTATAGAATTGTTGAATCACTGTATTGTACACATGAAACTAATAAAACATTATATGTTAAATATACTGGAAATAAATACATAAATAAAATATCAAATGCATCCTTAGCTCAGGCATCCTAGCTTGCTGGTCTATGGCCATTATTTCCAACATTGTCATACTGCTCATACTCTTGACTCTCTCCTTTGTTTCCTACTTCATAAAGAAATTAGAGGCCATTAGTGAAGACTTTCTTATGTGTCCTATCATTAAATCAGTTGTCATCCTTTAATTTTTCCTTCCTGTTATGTTGGAGGAGGCTAATACCTTTGTTCCCCTATTGTCTGGACCCATCCCTTCCTACCTTACCTTCTCAAGAATCTTGCTACCTTAACTCTGCATTCTATCTCCAGTCTTGAAGCTCTTGATTACCAATTAGCTTTTGAACATGCCCAAGCTTAATTAATCCAAAGAAGACTAAATAAGCAAAATACACCCTCAACTTCATTGTATAGTAAAGAATTTGGCCTTTTTGAAGAGGATTATGGCCTGTATCCAGGGCTTCTCAGAGGTAACCTTTGAATTCTTGTTATTTCCCAGGTGATAAGAGAGTCATTGCTATTCAATGTTCCTCCCTAGGACCATGTGATTTCACCCCAATCTCCATGGAAGTGGGAGCTGGGGACAGAGTTTACTTACATGGAAAACCATTCAATCAATTGTATCTACATAAAAAAAGTCCCAGGAAAAACTCTGGACACTAGAGCTTGGGTGAGCTTTTCAGGTTGGCAATACTATGTATGTATTTTCACACATCAGTACTGGGAGGCTAATGTATCCTGAATATAATGGAAACTTCACATTTTTAGTCCTCTCAAACTCTGCCCTACATGTCTCTTACTTTGACTGATTATAATGTCCTTTCCTTGTAATAAACCATAACCATGAGTATAATGGGTTTCAGTGAGTTTTGTGAGTCTTTCTAGTGAATTACTGAAACTGAGGTTGATTTGGAGAAACTCCCAAACTTACAGGTGGTGGTAGAAGTAAGGGTAATCTTTGTATACTCTTCCCTCTAATTCTGTAGTTAAACCCTAACTCCTTGTAGTTGGGGTTGAAAGTCTCAGACAGACTTGGCACTCTGAAGGACTATGTACTCAACATTGCAATTTGCTTAATGCTAGCTATTCACATTCCTCTTCCATATACTATTGATGTTTCTTTTTCCTTTTTATAGTAAAAATTTTTTAAAGTTATCCTCAAAGCCCATCTTCATCTCCTTTCCTATTCATGCATAAACTCACTGAAATTGATTTGTGCTCATACGGTTCTAATATTACTCCCACATAGCTTACCAATGTCCACTTTGTCACTAAATACAATGGACAGTAACTTTATCCTTTGATATGTCAGGGACATTCACCAATCTATCCTTGAATCACGTTTATCTCTTGGCTTCTGTGATACCATATCTCCTGAATTCTTTTTCTTTTCTTTCTTTCTTTCTTTATTTATTTGGTTTATTTATTCATTTGAGAGAGACAGAGACAGTACAAGTTGGGGAGGGGCAGAGAGAAAGGGAGAGAGAAAATCCCAAGCAGGCTCTGCACTGCTATCACAGAGTCTGACTCAGGGCTTGAACTCACAAAACTGAGAGAACTCACAAAACTGAGACCTGAGCCAAAACCAAGAGTCAAACACTTAACCGACTGAGCCGCCCAGGCATCCTCTTTTGATTTCTTTTCTATCCCTGGCCACTATTTCTCGGCTTTCTCTGTGGTATCTTTTCTTCAACTTGCCCCACACATACTGCTATATTCTAGAGACTCTCTTGATGATTTCATGCTCTGGTGACTCCCAATCCTATATCTTAGTCTTAAATTCTCTCATTAGCTTCATTCAAATATTGACATAATCTAACTTAAGCTACACTATTCATTGCTCTATTCCCAAAATATAGCATAGTGCCTGGCATGTAGTACACACTCAGTAAATAATTGTGGAGTGAATGAATAAATGACTTAGTGTTTTAGTGTATCTCACAGGCAACTCAAGCTCGATATGTCCATAACTGAACTCAAGAGACCCCTAAATCTCCTCTTCTCCTGGAGTTCCCTGCCTCAAATAAATGGTGCTGTCATCCTCTCAGTTACCTCAGGTAGAAATCTTGGGAGTTATCACTGACTTTTCTCTCTCATTCGCCTCCATATACCATCCATCAATAAGTTCTGTCAATTCTTACTTCCTAAAAATCTTTCAACTCCATCCACTTCTTTCTACCTCACTGGCAATACATTAGTCCTGTCACTATCAACCATCACTAGGACTACTCCAGAAACCTCCATATTGTTCTCCCTGTCTTTGATCTTGTTCCTCATACTCATTCATTCTTCACACTGCATCCAGAGTGATGCTTCCAAATACAATGTTGAACATACTATTGCCAAACATTTACAAAAAATTTTTCTATCCTCTACAGAAAGCCCAAATCCATTAATTACAAGGGACCAACCAGCTAGCACCTTGGCCTTATTTTTAATCCTTCCTTTTACCTCCCCCTCAATTTATGTTCCAGTCCCACTGAAGTTATTCAAACCCATTACACTCTCTCTACTTCTCACTCAAGGTCTTTGCATATACTGTTCTCTCTCTTGAACAATCTGCACCCTCCAGGAATAAATAACTTTACCTTTCTGACCCGACTGACTGGCTTTTACTTCCACATGCATCTTTCCCTCTTCCCATCCAGCTTTAAGTGATGAAACTCTATCTTTTCATTCAAAGTCAGTGTCTTCGCACTGGAGAGAAGCCATGTTTGCTGGTATTGGAACAAAGACACCAGTGTGCAGTGGAACCTGGCACTGTCTGTATGTTGTGATTTGCCATAATCTCTGAATCTCTGCATCTCTGCTTCTGAGTGACCACATGAATGTTTTCTGGGGCAAACCTA
>NW_027527378.1:2445671-2446162 GCF_008692635.1 Crocuta crocuta
GGTTGGGGGGGGTCCAAGGTGCAGGGGTCTCTACCGTGTGGGGTCTGAAACACAACCCCATCTAGATAAAACTCTGGAGGGAGGGGATTCCTGGCCAGGGACAGCTTGGACACAGACAGGGTAGAGGCAAAGAATGAACGGAGGCCTGAGATGAAGGAGGGGTGCTTGATCATGCATTGGTGAGAGCACAAAACTTCTGTGCCAGAGACTAGGGAACTAGGTGAAGCCATTTCCTCCTTCCCCATGCACGTGCATGTGCATGTACATGCATGCATACCACATGGATCCACCCAGTAAGCTAAGCAGCCTCTCTTAGTGGAGAAGGGAGCCGTTACACCAAGTCCTGTCCAGCTGCGCCTTACAATCACATCCCCTAGAAGATCAGCACAAGTCCTTCCACTTGCTTAGTGAATGAATTATAGAGTGCTTCATAGTATCAGTTCTAAGGGAAACTGTATGTAACTTCATTTGGGTTTCATTTTGTTTGCTGG
>NW_027527378.1:2446361-2454360 GCF_008692635.1 Crocuta crocuta
TGTTTTTGTTTAATTTTTTTTTCTTTTCTTCCTTTCTTTTCTTTTTTCCTGAATACAGAAAGAGAAAATTTTATTTTAATTTTTTAATTCTTAATTTTTAAATTATTTGTATTATGTTTTTTACTTTATTTTTAAAATTTTTATTTTATTTCATTTGCTTTCTTCCAATTTATTCCATTTTATTATATATTTTTAATTTTTAAAATTTTAAAACTTTNTAATTTTTAATTTTATTACTTTTTTCCTTCATTCAAAATGACAAAACAAAGGAATTCACCTCAAAGAAAGAACAGGAAGAAAAACAGCTAGGGAGCTAATCAACACAGAGATAAGCAAGTGTCTGAACTAGAATTTAGAACCACGATATTAAGAATACTAGCTTCAGTTGAAAAAAGTATAGAGATCCCTTTCTGCAGAGATACAAGAAGTAAAATCTAGTCAGGACAAATTAAAAATGCTATAACTGCTATGCAATCTTGAATGGATGCCACAATGGCCAAGGACGGATGAAACAGCAGTATAGAAGACAAATCAGCAGTATAGAAGACAAAATTATGGAGAATAATGAAGCAGAAAAAAAGAGGAAAACAAAGGCAAAGACCACTATACAAGATGTAAAGAACTCAGTGACTTATTAAAAAGGAATAACATCTGAATCATTGGAATACCAGAAGATGAACAGAGGCAGAAGATGAAAAAGGGGCAGAAGGCTTATGTGAGATTATAGTGGAAAACTTTCCTGCTCTGGTGAAGGACATATACATCAAAATCTAAGAAGCACAGAGAACTCCAATTAGATTTAACAAAAACCGACCATCAGCAAGGCATGTCATAGTCAAATGCACAAAATAAGCAGGCAAGGAAAGAATATGAAAGCAGCAAGGGAAAAAAGTCCTTAACTTTTAAGGGAAGACAGATAAGGTTTCCAGGAAACCTATCCACAGGAATGTGACAAACCAGAGAGGAGGGGCAGGATATATTCAATGTGATAAATCAGAAAAATATGCAGTCAAAAATTTTTTTCCAGCAAGTCTATCATTCAAAATAGAAGGAAAGATAAAGAGTTTCCCAGGCAAACAAAAAAATAAGGAAATTCATGACCAGTAAACCAGCCGTGCAAGAAATTTTAAAGAGGATTCTTTGAGTGGAGAAAAGATGAAAGAAAACAAAACAAAAAGATAAAAAAATAACAAAGACTAGAAAGGAACAGAAAACAACACCAACTCTACAGACAACACAATGGCACTAACTTCATATATTTCACTACTCACTCTAAATGGCAATGGACTAAATGCTCCAATAAAAAGACATAGGGTATCAGAATGGATAAGAAAACAAGACCCATCTATATGCTGCTTACAAGAGACCCATTTTAGACCTGAAGACAGCTGTAGATTGAATGTAGGGGGATGGGGAAACATCTATCATGCTAATGGTCGTCAAAAGAAAGCTGGAGTAGCCATCCTCATATCAGACAAACTAGATTTTAAAATAAAGACTGTGACAAGAGGGGTGCCTGGGTGGCTCAGTCAGTTAAGTGTCCGACTTGGGCTCAGGTCATGATCTCATGGTTCGTGGGTACTAGCCCCACGTCAGGCTCTGTGTTGACAGCTAGCTCAGAGCCTGGAGCCTGTTTCGGATTCTGTGTCTCCCTCTCTCTCTGACCCTCCCCTGCTCATGCTGTCTCTCTCTCAGAAATAAATTTTAAAAAACATTAAAAAAATAAGACTGTGACAAGAGATGAAGAAGGGCATTCTATCATAATTAAGGGATCTATATACCAAGAAGATCTAAAAATTGTAAATATTTATGTCTCCAAATTGACAGCAAACAAATATATAAATCAATAGATCACAAACATAAGGAAACTCATTGATAATAATATCATAATATTGGGGGACTTCAACACCCCACTTCCACCAATGGACAGATTATCTAAACAGAAAATCTACAAGGAAACAATGGCTTTGAATGACACACTGGAAAGGATTGACTTAACAGATATATTCAGAACACTTCATCCTAAAGCAGCAGAATGCACATTCTTCTCGAGTACACATTGAACATTCTCCAGAACAGATCACATACTGGGACACAAATAAGTCTTCAACAAGTACAAAAAGATAGAGATCATATGTTGCATATTCTCAGACCACAAGTCTATGAAACTTGAAATCAACCACAATAAAAAATGTGGAAAGACCATGAGTACTTGGAGATTAAAGAACATCCTTCTTAAGAATGAATGGGTTAACCAAGCAATTAAAGAGGAAACTAAAAAGTACATGGAAGCCAATGAGAATGAAAACACCACAGCCCCAAAACTCTGGAAACAGCAAAGGTGGTCATAAAAGGGAAGTAGATAGCAACCCAGGCCTTCCTAAAGAGGAAGAAAGGTCTCAAATAAACAACCTAAACTTACACCCAACAGAGCTGAAAAAAGAACAGAAATAAAGCCCAAAAGCAGCAGAAGGGAAATACTAAAGTTAGAGCAGAAGTCAATGATATCACAATAAAAACAAACAAACAGTGGAACAGATCGATGACACTGGGAGCTGGTTCTTTGAAAGAATTAGCAAAATTGATAACTCCCTAGCCAGATGGACCAAAAAGCAAAAGCAAAAGACCCAAGTAAATAAAATCACAAATGAAAGAGGAGAGATCACAACCAACAGCACTAAATACAAACAATAATAAGAGAATATTATGATAAATTATATGCCAACAAACTGGACAATCTGGAAGAAATGGACAAATTCCTACAAGCATATAAACGACCAAAACTGAAACAGGAATAAATAGAAAATTTGAACAGACCCATAACCAGTAAATAAATTGAATCAGTAATTAAAAATCTCCAAACAAAAAAGACTCCAGGGCTAGATGGCTTTCCAGGGGAATTCTACAAAAACACTTAAAGAAGAGTTAACACCTACTATTTTGAAGCTGTTTCAAAAACTAGAAATGGAGGGAAACTTCCAAACTCACTCTACATGGCCAGCATTACCCTGATTCCAAAACCAGGCAAAGACCCAACTAAAAAGGAGAACTACAGACAAGTTTCCCTGATGAACATGGATGCAAAAACTCTCAACATGATACTAGCAAACTGGATCCAACAATATATTAAAAGAATTATTCACCACGATCAACTGGGATTTATTCCTGGGCTGCAGGGCTGATTCAGTATCCACAAATCAATCAATTTGATACATTACATTAATAAAAGAAAAAAAAAGAACCACATGATCCTCTGAATAGATGCAGATAAAGAATTTGACAAAATACAACATCCTTTCTTGATAAAAACTCCTCAAGAAAGTAGGGATAGAAGGATCATACCTCAAGATCATAAAAACCATATTCAAAGGACTCACTGCTAATATCATCCTCAACAGGAAAAAATTGAGAGCTTTCCCCTGAGATCAGGAACACAGTGAGAATGTCCATTCACACCACTGTTATTCAACATAGTGTTGGAGGTCCTAGCCTCAGCAGTCAGACAACAGAAAAAATAAAATGCATCTAAATTGGTAAAGAGGAAGTCAAACTTTCATTCTTCGCAGATGACATGATATTCTATGTTGAAAATCCAAAATACTGTCAAAAAGCACTAGAACTGATACATGAATTCAGCAAAGTCACAAGATATAAAATCAATTTACAGAAATCAGATGCATTTCGGTACACCAATAACGAAGCAACAGAAAGAGAAATCAAGAAGCAATTCTATTTACCACTGCACCAAAAACCATAAAATACCTTGAATAAACTTAACCAAAGAGGTGAAAAATCTATAGAAAACTGATGACAGAAATTGAACAAGACACACACACAAAAAAATGGAAAAACATTCCATGCTCATGGATTGGAAGAACAAATATCATTAAAATGTCAGTACTACCCAAAGCAATATACATATTCAATGCAATCCCTATCAAAATAACACCAGCGGGGCACCTGGGTGGCTTAGTCGGTTAAGAGTCCGACTTTCACTTAGGTCATGATCTCGCAGTTCGTGGGTTCAAGCCCCGCGTCGGGCTCTGTGCTGACTGCCAGCTCGGAGCCTGGAGCCTATTTCAGAGTCTGTCACTCCCTCTCTCTCTGACCCTCCCCTGCTCATGCTGTCTCTCTCTCTCCTGGAAATAAATAAAACATTAAAAAAAAATTCAAAATAACACCAGCATTCTTCACAGAGCTAGAACAAACAATCCAAAAATTTGCATGGAACCAGTAAAAACCCAAATAGCCAAAGCAATCCTGAAAAAGAAACGGAAAGCTGGAGGCATCACAATTCTGGACTTCAAGCTGTATTACAAAGCTGTAATCATCAAGACAGTATGGTACTGGCACAAGAACAGACACAAAGATCAATGGAACAGAATAGATAACCCAGAGGTCGACCCACAAACGTATGGCGCACGAATCTTTGAGGAAAAAATAACCAATAGAAAAAAAGACAGACTCTTCAGCAAATTGGGAAAACTGGACAGCGACATGCAGAAAAATGAACCTGGATCACTTTCTTACATCATCCACAAAAATAAGTTCAAAATGGATGAAAGACCTAAATGTAAGATATGAAGCCATCAAAATCCTAGATGAGGAAATAGGCAACAACCTCTTTTACCTTGGCCACAGCATCTTCTTACTTGACATGTCTCCAGAGGCAAGGGGAACAAAAACAAAAATGAACTATTGGGACCTCATCCATATAGAAAGCTTCTGCACAGCGAAGGGAACAATCAGCAAAACTAAAAGGCAACCGACAGAATGGGAAAAGATATTTGCAAACAACATATCAGATAAAGCCTTAGTATCCAAAGTCAATAAAGAACTTACCAAACTCAACACCCAAGAAGAAATAATCCAGTGAAGAAATGGGCAAAAGACATGAATACTTTTCCAAGGAAGAGCTAACAGACACATGAAACAATGCTCGACATCAGTCATCAGGGAAATACAAATCAAAGCCATAGTGAGATACCACCTCACACCTGTCAGAATGACTAAAATTAACAACTCAGGCAACAACAGATGTTGGTGACGATGCATAGAAAGGGGTACCCTTTAACTGCTGGTAGGAATGTAAACTGATGCAGCCACTCTGGAAAACAGAATGGAGGTTCCTCAAAAAAGTAAAAATAGACCTACACTACGACCCAGAAATTGCACTACTAAGTATTTATCCAAAGGATACAGGAATACCGTTTTGAAGGGGCACATGCACCCCAATGTTTATGGTAGCACTATGATAATAGCCAAACTATCTAAAGAGCTCAAATGTCCATTGACAGATGAATGAATGAAGAAGATGTAGTGTGTGTGTGTGTGTGTGTGTGTGTGTGTATAATGGAATACTACTTGGCGATTAAAAATGATGAAATTTTGCCATTTGCAGCAATGTGGATAGAACTAGAGTGCATTATGCTAAGCAAAATAAGTGAGTCAGAGAAAGACAAATATATAATTTCACTCATATGAGGAATTTAAGACACAAAACAAGTAAACATAAGGGAAGGGAAGCAAAAATAATATTAAAACAGAGGGGCGCCTGGGTGGCTTAGTCGGTTAAGCGTCCGACTTTCACTTAGGTCATGATCTCGCAGTTCGTGGGTTCGAGCCCCACGTCGCGTTCTGTGCTGACTGCCAGCTCAGAGCCTGGAGCCTGTTTCAGAGTCGGTATCTCCCTCTCTCTCTGACCCTCCCCTGCTCACGCTGTCTCTCTCTCTCTCTCATTCTCTCTCTCCTAGAAAAAAAAAATAAAAAAAAACAAAACAGAGAGGGAGACTAACCATAAGAGACTCAAATACAGAGAACAAACTGAGGGTTACTGGAGGGGTGTTGGGTGGGGGGATGGGCTAAATGGGCAAAGAGCTTTAAGGAGGACACTTGTTGGGATGACCAGTGGGTTTTATAAGTCGGTGATAAGTCACTGAATTCTATTTCTGAAATCATTATTGTACCGTATGTTAACTAACTTGGATTTAAATTTTTAAAAATAACATAAAAAGACATTTAAAAAAACCAAAATGGTTTTGTTTTATTTTGCTTTTTATTTTAAGTTTTGCTGTTATTGTTTTTTAAGGAAATATTACTCTAATCCTAAGAAACAAGCCTCTGACCTCTGGCTTCTACTGAGTTGCTTCCCTCTTGCTACTGTGTTTCCACAACTTATCTCTTAAGCATAGCCCAACACAGCCAACACAGTTCAAGTCTTAAGCCCCATGTAGTAGATATGTGTGTTCCTTTTCTTATTCTTGTTTTGTTAATGCCCTTGTTACTCTTACTTCACAGCAATTGAGAATGTACCAGCTCCATCCTTTCTTTCACACATATGCCTATGGTTTTATGCTATCTCTTCCACCTCCCCAGCAGAGTTGTCTAAGTTATAGTCTCTGACTTGAAGATTTTCATATCCCTGGTAAGAAAGTTAATTATGGATGATAAGTAAAGCAATAAGGGTATTCCCAAGGTAGGAAGAAAAAACAGAGATTGATACTTTCTGGAGGTATCAGAAAGGATTCTATGGATGTAGGATGCCACTGGGACAAGATTTTCTCCCTAAAGTCACAGTTTAATGTTAATACAGAGCTACTGAGATTTTAAGAGAAAACTTTCCAACCCAACTTATTTTACAAATGAGAACATTAATTTTATTCTGAATTAAAGTGATGTGGTCAAGGGTTCATTATGAATAAGTAACAGATCCTCGACTAGAACTCAGGCCTTATGGCTACCTTGACCATACTTTCCAGGGTTCTGCAATTCAGTCTACTAAAGACAGGACAGCTGTGTTCTTAAGCTTTTCACAATAAGAGCCCTTAACCCAAGTAAAACAACATAACAAAAGGAATCAAACAGCAATAAAAACAAAGTAGGATTTGCAGGAATGAAAACAAAAATACCCTACTTTCTGTTTTGGGGAAAGATTTAGGGACTCAGAACTATTTTGACCCTGAAGTTATTCCCAGGGGGCATAGTAGAAAAACAAAGAGTCTATTACATTTGACTCCAATTATCTGGCGGGAAAAGTTTGAAAACATTGCCTTCTTTCTTTTCTTAAAATTTTTTAATGATTAATTTTTACTTTTGAGAGAGACAAACAGAGTACGATCCGGGAGGGGCAGAGAGAAAGGGAGACACAGAGTGCAAAGCAGGCTCCAGGCTCCGAGCTGTCAACACAGAGCCCAACGTGGGGCTCAAATTCACAAACAACCAGATCATGACCTGAGCCGAAGTCGGATGCTCAACCTACTATGCCACCCAGGTGTCCCCTCCTTTCTTTTTTCTTCAATGCTGTTTACTAAATGAGTTGCTGATTAGAGCTGTTAGTTGGGAATGCTGATTAGCTCTGGGCAAGGACCCTGCATTCCAGGCTGACCCTGCTCTACCGGGAACAACAGGGTGAAAAGAGGTACTGAGGACAAATTCCCAACTCTTTGCTACCCTCTGGCAAACAGTGTGTTTACTAAAATTGTTATAGAAGGTATTCATCTAATTAGAGAGCATTTTTCCCCTTTTATTAGTAAGCAATTAGACCACACTTTAGTACATTAAGGAGGTATTGTTAATCCAACTGCAAGCATATAAATTCTGTAATTGTGTAATTGTATATTGGGCACAAAACCACAGATTTTCTTCTATTTTGGCTTGACCATTTTTTTAAAGCAATTTAGGGTTTTCTAAGCTAATGCTCATGTGGTGAGTGTTTTTTAAAGCCTACGCTAATACATATAATTTAGCCATTCTTTGGTCTTAAACCCAAACCAGAAAATGACACAAAATCCACACAAACAAATATCAACTATTTGTCTGTTCTTCATCTTGAAGCCTGGGAATAATTCTTTTGTTTCACAATGTTTTAAAGTACAATGGTAGCACAGTTCATTCTTTAGCATAGAAACCACAGAATTCTTGTAGCCAAATTATTCCAGAAACTCTCATTTAAACATCTGTAGCTCATATATGTGTGATTAAATTTATCTTAATTAAATTA
>NW_027527378.1:2454429-2463152 GCF_008692635.1 Crocuta crocuta
GGTGGAATTATATTAACATTTCCAACACTTGACCATTTTTTATTTATGAAAATACTAATTTTCTATTGTTGAACTTCTATTAGGTACGTTGTCTCCAGTTTTCACAAGGACATAGTAAATACCAAAAATGGAAATTATCATTGATTTATGCCCTTACTAAATAATTCATCACTTATAAAAGGTGTCAAAAGAGTTTATAAGATACACAGATTAACATTTACTACAATTTTACTACTAGATGCCTGTGGGACATTGGGCAAAACATTAGATTTTTGGGACCCTTTGTTTCCTTCTCTGGCAAATGAGTGGATTGTACTAGAACTAGAAAAAAATTAAATTTTCATAAAATGTGTATCAATAATCAAAATTAGGACTATAAATAACTGTAAATAAGAAGGTGATTTTGTTAAGCAAGTTGAGATCTATATCATTATGGAAACATAACATAGTATTACATTTTTACATTCTGTAAGAAATCTTTCAGTGCAGTGAATTAGAAAATAAAGAACTGATTCACCTATTGATTGAATGAAAATAATTAACAATACCAATGAGAATAACTACCATTTACTGAGTACATATTATGAGACATACACTTAAGCACAGTTTCCATATTATTTCATATTAATTCTTACATCACATACTTGAGCAGTGATGTGCAGATAAATGCTTATCAACTATTCTAGGGGACAAAAAGCCCTAATTTGTAGTGTTTGCTGATTTCCATGATTTAAATACTTCCACTCTGGTTGATTTCCAGCTACCAACCTGACTTTACCAAACTTGGTGGGGAGGTGGTGCTGGTGGCTGTGGTGGTAAGGAGTGCCCTAGAAGAGATGTGCAGTGGCACACTATTATATAGCATTTTCACCATGCTGATAGAGTAGACAAAAATAATCTCAAGAACACAGACAATAATGAAATGTAGTAAGATATTTAGGAAGTGATGAGTTTGGGGTATTTATTATTTTTGTTTTAATATAATTTTAAGTGTAAGTTTACATAATTTAATTTTTAACAATGGCTGTATTTGATAATCAACTCACAAAATTCCTCAGCATTTAGCAGTTTTGTGAACTGAGGGCACTACTGTTTGTGAGGTTGATTTTACTACCCACTTTAACTGAAAATGGGTAACAGTAATATAAAAAGGATTAAATAATTTGCCAAGGTTATCTATCCATTAGTAAATTCAAATCTCAATTTGCCAGACAGTAAGCCTAAATTTCTTAATTTTGAGGAATGTTATACAATGGATTTTACAAGATAACTTTGATATAATCTAAGAAATGTGTTTTTGATTATAAAGGGGAACTAAGCAAGGCAAAAAGTGAAAGTAGAAAGCAATATGAGTATTTAAAGAAATGTTTTCTAGAAGAGGGCCTGTTGAGAGAAAAGGTGCANAAATTCCTGCGGGAGGGGCTCACCAGTCTGAAATGTTTCAAGGAATGGGGTTTCCTTTACTTGCCTGTATTGTAGTCCCTATAGACTATGACAATACCACCATACCCTCCCCAATTATTTCAGCCTATTTTCTTCAGATAAGAGAAGGAACATTCTACATTCATACTGGTAGCTTTTTGACCCCTAGGTAATTTCCACCATAGTTTATAAAACAATTTAAATAAATTTTGTTGCTATAGCATTCCATCTATTCAGAAGTGTTAAGTATTTTCATTAGGCAGTGCTTCACTGATACCACTGGCTAAGTACTCTGTACTGAGTAGGAATGTGCCAAACTTGCATACCTTTCATGAAGACTCAGGCTTACTCCAATACTTACTTACCAAACACTAAGTTCAGTGTCTGGCCATAGTAAGTGCTATACAATCATTAGTTATTAGCATTCTCATTCTTATTAGAACTGCTGGATTTCTGGTGAGCTCCAGGTTCAGGTTGTGGGTAAAACTTTCTCAAGATGCTTCCACTCAGTTTGGAGGATTCTCTTCCTAAGCAATATATTATCCACAGGTTGCCAGAATTTGTTCTTTCCTAGGGCTGGTGTGGCCAATGTTTGCAGTGGTCTTTGGTGCACCTAGATTTTTGGTGATAGAAATGTTTCATTTAACACTTTTGGGGGTCCTTTGTAAAAGCAACATTTTCATCCCAGAGAGTTTCAGCTCCAGTTGTCTTATGATTTGGGCTCATAATATACCTGGATTGATATGGGGTGATGTCCATCGATGTGAAAATTATGCTGTTGAAAATGCAACCAATGTATCTGCATTTAGTGGTAACTATAGGTGGTTACCACTGAAAACACAAGATAAGTAAGGGTGGGGTGCCTAAGCTGTGCTGCCTAATATAGTAGCCACTAAGGACATATGGATATTTAAAACTTTAAATTCAGTAAAAGTAAATAAAATTCAAAATTTATGTCCTCAGTCCTACTAGTCACATTTCAAGTGTTCAAAAACCACTGTAGCTAGTGGCTACAATATTATGCAGCACAGAATAGAATATTTCTATCATCCCAGAAAGTCCTATTGGATAGCACTAGAAGGCAGGCTTGGACTTCTACTGAGCTAATTTTGTTGGGGGCTTCCAAAATGGGAAAGTCCCCATTTTGGGGACTTCTTTCTTAAGGTAAATCTCTCAGGTAACAGACAAAGGCATTCTGGAGTGATAATCTAGTCAGCTCCTAAGCTATACCCCTCCTCCCTATTAAAAGAGTGAGACTCCATATCCCATGCTCCTGGCCCATCTCACCCCTGCCAGGTTTTGGGAGTGAGGGTGCAGGAAAATCCATGAAGAAGGGAAGAGTGAAGATTTAGCATTTTGGAGGCATATCCCAAACTTCCTGAATCTTATTTAACTTTTAACTTCTTTCCTTTCTTTTACCAAGTTTCCAAACCCTCCATTCTCAGGAGATGACAGAGGTATGGCTTTGATGAGGTCCAGCTACTTTCTGCCCCTTTAAAGCTAGAGGAAGTGTTTAGACAGATTCATGGGAAAGAGATGAATGAAGATAGGAACCTCAATCAATCCTTCACTAAGCTTGCAGAAGTCCTCAGCATGCTCAACCTAGTCAGCTCCACTTATTAGCTAACATGCAATGGGAAATTACTCAAATAAGAGAGCTGAAAGCTATCAGTAGAAGGGAGAAGCCAAAGGAAGAAAAGAGGTGGAGGGATGTGTTTTGTTTTGCAGAACCAACAGTTCCAGCCAAGGGGGTGCCCAACTAGGTCTTTCACCTGGTAGCCCCTTACCTGAGCCAGTTTGAGCTGGATTAGAGCTGGGGACCTGTGCATAATCCCCTGTGAATTGTCCTAAAGTCAACGTTAGCTCATTATAATACTCAGATCTCCTCCTATAGGCAGAGTTCTCCCAGTTTTTGAACATATGATGTATGCACTAGAATGTTGCCATGCTAGGCATGAAGTGCTTATGTAAGCTCCCTGTCTTGCCCCCTAATATACTGAATAAAAGCTTCCTGTACTAACCTCAAGGAGAGACAGTGCTTTGAGAACTATCTACCTATCTCTTTACTTGTAATAAGTAATAAAAAGTTTTTTGCTTTCAACACTTCCTTGGTTTGTGTTCACTTTGATGTACCCCAAGGAGTGAACATCTTGAGTTTAGTTACATACAGAGCATACAAAGATGGAGAAGAAGGAAAAAAGTAGTTGGGGAGAGGGAGGGAGGCAAACCATGAAAGACTCTTGAATGCTGAGAACACACTGAGGGCTGATGGGGTGGGGGAGAGGCGAAGGGGGGTGATGGGCATGGAGGAGGGCNGACCCCTCACTGCCATACCTTGGCAGTTCCTTGGTCCAAACCAGACAATGGATCCTTCTCCATCTTAAACTGGAAACACCACAGTAGTTTACAATACATGGTTAATGACCGAAAAATGTGCCTTGCCAGAAGAATTTACACCTCCACACCCTTCTCTCTTCCCTCCTCCCACTCCTTGTTTACTCCCCAGTAAAATGAGGGGTTAGAACTAATTGATTTTTAGGCCCTTTCCGAGCTTGAAAGTTGTGAGACCCCTTGTTTCTGGGGGATGTGCCTGCCTTATCACAAAGGAACTCATGCCCCTGGGATAAGTCCTGGCAGTTAAAGTGTCTTTTTACCTCCATTCACATTTTTCCTCAAACTGTATTCTTATTTACTCCATCTTTCTTCTTGTTTGGGAAAATTTCCACNCCCCCCCCAGATACTCTCATGGTTTGGGTCGTTAAAACTGAGATACTGGGGGCACCTGGGAGGCTCTGTTGATTAAATGATCAGCTTTGGCCCAGGTCATGATCTCGTGGTTCATGGGTTTGAGCCCCTCATTGGGCTCTGTGCTGACAGCTCAGAGCCTGGAGCCTGCTTCAGATTCTGTGTCTCTCCCTCTCTCTGCCCCTCCTCCACTCATTCTCTCTCTCTCTCTCTCTCTCTCTCTCTCTCTCAGAAAACAAACAAACAAAAGACAAAAACTGAGATCCTGAAAGTGCCTGATGGAAGTCATAAAAGATGGAGAGGTTGTCTCTTTGGTTATCACCACACACAAAGTAAACCATTGGTTTGAACAACTTGATTCTTTAGAAACCTAGCACAGAGCTGCTTCTTCAGAGTAACACTAAAACCTTAAATGTTTCTCCTAGATAACAACAGTAGCTGCCATTTACTGAGCAACTATTATACACCAGGCATGACTCTGTGTATACACTACCTCATTTACCCCAGTTCTAGTACCATCTCCATTCTGCAGATGTAAAAAAAGTTCACAGTCCTGGTAATTTACACAGATTCAAACAGCTAATATTCTGGAGCCAGAATCAGAATAAAATTCCATCAGTTGCTACAGTCCATCTGTTTTACACCCTGCCATTAATTTTCAAATTATCTTCTAAGGAATCCTAAATATGCTCTCAAGATGCTCTACACTGTTGACAGGCTTAGGGATGGGTGGGAGGAAAGGAGAGAGAGAGGTTCCAAAGTCATCTCTATCCTTATTCAAGTCTTGTCTGTCCCATTAATCCCTCCTGACCCTTTCCCCAGTTTAACGCCAGAAAACACTCTTTTAAGTGCTCCAAGTACTGGGATTTCGCATACAATTTCTTTTTTTTCTTTTCTTTTCTTTTTTTATGAATCAGCTTTTTAAAAACAGTTCAAAAACCATTGTACTAGGCAGGGTCTTCTTTCTCCAATGTCTTTCTGACACCACCCTAGCAATAGCTTTTGTCTATTTATAATGAATTGATATTTACATGTTAATTTATCCCACAATTGAATGATTAATAAAAAAAATCATTGTACATCTTTAACTACATTGTCTTAGTTATAGATCTGGAAATGCCCTGGTAGAAATTGATTATTCATAAGCATGTGAGGCTGATTCATCAGAAAGGAAAAAAAAGATGTCTAGGCCACTGCTGCTTGCTTTCTCTCAATAAATGAATTCGGTTTTCACAAGATGATCACTTGATGTGTGATGGACCTTGGCAGAACAAAATATATTCACTTTCGCTTTCTTCCAGAAGGACCATTCTCTCAATCAGAGGTAATAGGGTTGACTTTCAAAGAGGGGTTTGTTCACATTTTTTCCCTCAGTTTTTAATGATCTAGAGGATTCATAGTCTTATACTTTTTCTGTTAGGTATAACTGCCTAGAAGCCTGAACAGAGATAAGTTTCCATTATTTTTTACTTTTTACAGTGTTCTTTTAAAAAGAATGTGAAGACATTCCCCAAAATATTTGTTTTGCTCGTGGTGTTCTTGGAGGTTCCCCTTTGTATGTTTGTATGTTCACATAGTCTCACACACAGGCCAAGAAGTATCTGTATGTACAAGGGTCAAAAAGGAGACAGTATTCTCCAAGTATCTTAGACTGTAATACCTGGAACAAAGAACACTGCAAGTCACTTGGTGCAAGAGGAAGCTGCCCTTAGGCAATCTAGTTGTTCAATCCACTCACCAAACAGCAATCAACAATATTAATCAAATATCGATTATGAGTAACCAGAGAAGGGACTCAGAAATGTTCAGATAGGGATTGAATAACTGATTGGCAAAAAGATTATAAAACAGATTCTACTGAGGACTATGAAATCAGAGTTTTATAAATTTAGAGTCCTTTTCATCTTGTCATTTTATACTTGTGACTTATAGGTTTGGATCCAGAGGGATAATGAACTATTTAGCTCATGGTGATGGCTGGATGTCTCAGTTTGCTAAGGATGACTCTGGTTCTTGTATGGAGAACAGATCATTGTTTAGAGCAGAAAGCTGCCAAAGGGGTTGAGGGGCACTGTGAGATGCTTGGTCATAAACTGAAACTGAGAAAATACACTCAGGGAGACAAGGATATGATTTTATAACTCCTGGAAGAAGTGGCATGCTTGTTTATAGCAAAGTGGATATTTTCTCTCTTGGCTATTTCCATTGATCTTTAGGGGAAAGAGGAAAGGAAAATGGTAATGCCCTGGTGAAGAAAGAAAAGTTCACTGGGGAAGGGAACCCCTAATACCTGGGAGAATCTTAACAGGGATCCCTTTAATAGGCATCTCAGAAGCACTTAAGTCAGTGTGCAGAAAGCTTGTCCAGGCCCAAGGAAGCTGCAAGCAAAGAACCCAGAGAATTAAGAGACCTTGAACATGGGAAAAGATATTCTCTTCTGCGAATTGCACTTTTGCATTTGATAAGTTAAATCTGGTTGCAAGTGTGGAGTAACTGGTTCACTGAAGACTATGTATTCCCAGGTGTGGGGGTAGGAGGTATTCAACACCAAGCAAAGGAGAATGCGCTCTCAAAACAACCAGGGAAAGCCCTGTCTCTTATCTCTTTGATAGAAGGCTTACTACATAAATGAAATAACATTAGTTACCAATGCCAATGAATGAGTACACACTACTGAGGTATCTAGTGGAGACAGCACACAAGTTTCTCTGTTTTCATTGTGGACTGTCATACCATCTCATTTGACCCTCAGTACAACCTCATGAGGAAGAGGAAATTGAAGTTCCTAGGAGTTCAATAACTTGCTCAAGGTCACACAACTAGGTGGCAGTGCTACAATTGAACCAATTGTATGGATTCAAACCCAATACTCTTCAAATTATTTCTAAACACCCCTTAAATAAGAAATTGGGAAGATATAGGAAAGCTTATGGTAACAGCTAAATTCATGGTAGAAACACAATATGTTACAGGATTTCCTTTCCTTTGCTATTACAAGGGTTTTGTTCTAATGTTCTAAGAAAGCATTCATTCATTTAGCTAGGGGTTAGAAAACTAGATCCTATTATTTGGTGTTAACTTATTTAAAGTTTTAATTAAAAAATAAGATCAAAAACTACTACTTATAATAAATATTTGACTTCCAGATAATTTTTCTTTGCTTAACCCTGGATAGAGAATCAAATTTTCTCCAGAGGAAAGAGAAAAAATTAATCAAGAAATAATAGCAACTTTAAAGCAATTTCTATTAGAGTAAAAAAAAAACACTCAAACTTCCCACTTTTAAATTTATTTTTATTTTAATTTTTTTAACATTTATCCATTTTTGAGACTGAGAGAGACAGAGCATGAGCAGGGGAGAGGCAGAGAGAGAGGGAGACACAGAATCTGAACCAGGCTGTAGGCTCTGAGCTGACAGCACAGAGCCGGATGCGGGGCTTAAACTCATGGACTGTAAGATCATGACCTGAGCCAAAGTTGGACATCTAACTGATGGAGCCACCCAGGCACCCCCCCCCACCACTTTTAAATTTAAATGCAGAGAACAGAACAATTCTTTTCTAAGAACAAATAATATTACATATTTCCGTTCCTATGAAAGCTGAAACTTATGAAATACAAGATGTGGTAAGAAAAATTTTTGAAGAAGGACAGAGCTGTCTAAGAGACACTGTCTCTGACAAGCTGTGAGTGGGCTGTGAGTTCTGGGTTATTTAGCTGTACGAGCCTGGGCAAACTATAGAGAATTAGAAACTACAGAAAACAGGTTTTCTACTCTGAGAGCATCATATTATTGATGAAAAAATGAAGTCTCACCAAGAGTAGATGACTTGCTGACCACCAAACAAATACAGAACTAGGACTGTTCTGTGCTTTGCTCGATTAGTTTCTAGGTGCCTCAGTTTCCTATTCTGTAAGATAAAGGAATATGAATAAGAAGTGGCCTGATATCATGGAAGGAACACTTGACTTGAAGACTGATATCCTGGATTTGAGCTCCCGTCTCCAATACCCACCCATTGACTTCAGGCAAGTCTATATCTCTTGTTCAGTTTTTACAAATTCTAAATTTGAAATTAAAATTCTTTCCAAACTTTTTCACAGAGCTGTTGAGAGAAACTAATAAGACAATGTATTGGCAAGTACTTTGAAAGCAATGAAACATTTCAAGGGAGCAAAGGAATTACAATAATGGTGATGATGAGAGTGATGATCATTAAGTCCTTTTGCTCTAAAATTCTACTTGAAAGGGAGAGCTTGGATTTGGAAGAAGTGGAAAAGGTTATATTGGTAGAATGAAGGCCAAATTAAGGAGACTCATAAATGACAAGGTGTAAGTTTAGATGACTTTTAAAATATAGAGTGCAATTGGTAGGATTGCCAAATAAAATACAGAATGTTCAGTTAATATTTTTTACATTTTTAGTGTATATTTATTTTTGAGATAGGGGAAGAAAATGAGCAGGGGAGGGGCAGAGAGACAGGGAGACACAGAATCTGAAGCAGGCACCCCTGTTCTGTTAAATTTGAACTTCAGATAACCAACGGAAAATTTG
>NW_027527378.1:2463285-2463463 GCF_008692635.1 Crocuta crocuta
ATAACAAATGGAAAATTTGTCAGTATAAATATGTCTCAAATATTGCATGGGACTAAAAATTATCTGTTGTTTACCTGAAATTTAAATTTGATTTGTCATCTTCTATATCTTTTTACTAAATAAGGCAACCCTAACAATTGAGGGATTTCTGTAAAGGGAAGCAAGAGATGTATGAAAG
>NW_027527378.1:2463561-2464787 GCF_008692635.1 Crocuta crocuta
TAGAAATATAAGGGGGGTGGGGGCAGGTGCCTGGATGGCTCAGTTGGTTAAGCATCCGACTCCGGCTCAGGTCATGATCTCACGGTTCGTGGGTTTGAGCCTGTGTTGGGCTCTGTGCTGACAGCTCAGAGCCTCGAGCCTGCTTCGGATTCTGTGTCTCCCTCTCTCTCTGCCCCTCCTCTGGTCATGTGCTTGCTCTCTCTCAAAAATAAATATACATTAAAAAATTAAAGAAGAAATATGGGGATCAGGAAGGAGTGGAAACAAAGATACAGACTTGGTGTGAGTTTCCTTAAACACAGAGACTATGAAAGGAATTTATATGGGAGGTGAGGCTGTGGTAGGGTCCCCTCCCTAAGGAAAGGAAAAAAAAACAAACCTCAAGGCAACCTGGCTACATACCNCAGTTCTTTGGGTACGAACCCAACTGAGCAGTGCCGGCAAGAAAAGTTGCTTCCTGGAAAGAAAAGCCTTGGTGTCATGACTCTCTGTGTGAGAATCCTGCTACAAGGCCAGGAAACTTGGTAAGGAAAAGAAGAAAAGTGAGAATCACTCTAAGGGTGTATTATATAAGTCATTGCTGAAGGCAGTGGGAGCTAGATTCCCTTGGTTTCAGTGCCTCCTGGAAGGGAGGCTAGGACATTTGTCCATTAGCTGTTAGCTCCCCTTGATTAACGGTTGCCCTTGTGGGGTGAAAGGGATCACAATATGGTGCCCCAAAATATTCTACTTTGGCATAAGGATTATTTTCAGCTGAAGACAACTGAAAAAAAGCGACACAGAACAAAGCTCTCTACCCTCCCCCATTTGTCCTAAAGCAGGGCATAAATTTCCCTTTGTGAAGGTGTTCCCCCTCCCCTCTCTCAACAGGAGGGGCAGAACTATTCTTAATCACTAGAGATGACTCTAGACTCTTACCCTTCCAATGATGACACCAAGAGGAATCTGTGTAATAACCCTTATTAAAGAACTCTTCTCTTGCATTAATTTTCCCCATATATTTACCTTCCCACAATTTACTGCCNTCGCTGTCAGTGCAGAGCCCGATGCAGGGCTTGATCTCAAGAACCATGAGATCATGACTTAAGTCAAAATCAAGAGTTGGAGGCTCAACCGACTGAGCCACCCAGGAGCCCCTCAAAACCCTTTTCTTTTGTCACTTCTCCAAATTTATGTCCCTTTGTTAAAATTGTATATAAGCTTCCAGGTCACAGTGATTTTTTTGA
>NW_027527378.1:2464868-2470350 GCF_008692635.1 Crocuta crocuta
CCATACCATGTAAAAATATTAATATTAAACAAAAATTGTATGTGTTTTCTCCAAAAAAATTGTCTTTTGTCCATTTAATTTGCAGGACCTCAGATGCTAAACTAAAAGGGTAGAGAAAAAGGGACTTTTTCACCCCTACACATCTGGGCTGCATACACCCTTGGAATGAACAATTTCCAAAAGCTTCAGAACAACATGGAGGCAATTAGGCATGGAGAAGTTCAAGGCACCTGAGGTGGGAAGTGCTGGCAGAAGTCTGATCCTACACTAACTATCCAGCACAGCTGCAGCTGAAATAAGAAAAGAATAGAGGGAATGTGATGCAGCACATCTAGAATATCTACAAAGAGGCCACTGATGCAGTGCAGAAGTGACGAAGTCTTGGACTAGGATAACTTATTCATTTGTTCCGAAAACACTTATTGAGTACCTAGTGTATGTAAGTGTGTTGTAAACAATAGGAACCCAAAGAATAATACAGTTCCTGCTTTCAAGGAGTTTTCAGTCTAGTAGGGAAAAAAAGTAAAAAACAAATACAGTAATTAGAATTTGGTGTGTGAAGTATTATTACAGTGGTATATTTAAGTATTATCAAAATAAGAACAAGTGCCCAGATAAAGATAGTGAAGAAGAGAAATAGATTTTAAAGACTAATCAATCAAATAAGGTAAATGAGTAACTCTTCCCTGTCTTTCCAGCTTTCAAGTGTGAATCCAAGATTTTGAATGAGGGTGACTGAGAAATGACAGAATCAAAAAAATTAGGAAGTTAGAAGGATGAGCTTATTTTATAATGAATGATAATCAAGTATTTCTAGACTGTATTAAGTTGGAAGTGGTTAGGACCTGGAAAGTTATCTAGGAGGTCCTTTAAGATAAAGTGCTGATGTCTGGTTTAAAGGTCAAGGCTGGAAATCATCTGAGAATTTGGTAGGCTTCTAGGACATTGAGAGCCATGGGCAGGGCATGCTCAATAAGTAAAATATTAATGAGAGAATCAAGTCAGTACCAAAGATGGTGCCTCAGAGAACATCTGTGACAAGAGATCAAGAGAAAGAGATGACACAGGGGCTGAGACCGAGTCAGGTATGTGGCAAGCCAAGGGAGAGTTTCAAGAGGGAGACTGGGCAGCAAGGAAGTCAAGCAAGGTTAATTGGTCACTCAGTAAACACCAAACTGATTTGATTGCATTGACCATGAATGGACAATAGCTTAGTTGCAATGTATGAATATTTATGGTAATTCAACTATTAGCCTTTGGAAATTAAGCAGAAGAAAGTTAAATGAAAGCAAATATGGCAAAAAACACATGACTGCTCTCACTAGCATAAGCCATAGCCTACTAGAAGTTAAGAAGGTCCAGTGACTCAGGCATATATTTTTTCCCCAGCCTGGGACAGTTGTCCATTCTTTGAATGACCTCAGTAATTATGTGTGGTGGGCATTGTCTTACACGATCCTGACCCCCTACCCCCTTAGATGAAAAAGTTCTTGCCTCAGCTGCTAAGGAACACTAATTGAAGAAAGCTTTCCATTGCCCCTTCAGGGACTGCTTTGGCTATAGACAGTCCCTACGCTCCAGGTTACAGCCTTCTGAGAGGGCATGCATTCCAAAGACTAATGGAAATGGAGGTATAAAGACCTGGCTATCTAAGCTTAGCTAGGACCTTTCCATGAGGTCACTCATAACTGTCATTGCCTACTTCACAGCTTTAACTTTGCCAAGTTCTGTTTCTTTTCACTCCTTTCCATAAGATATTGCTTAATAAACCTGCTGTGAAGTAAACTCCAGCTAAGAATCTGCCTCCATGGGAAACCACCATGTGACAATCTGCCTTTATCAGTTTAGAGCTTGCAAGTAACAGACAAATCCATTTCAGCTGGTTTAAACATTATTGTTATCTCACATAACATGAAGTCTTGAGGTGGGGTTATTCCAGAGTTAGTTAATCCAGTAACTCACTAAAACTTTCAATCCTTAAGATTTTTCTCTTTCTGCTCTGTCATTCTCAGTATGGTAGCTATGTACCTAAGGCCAGCATTCCTCACAGTCACATGATGGCATAACATATAGGTGTGAAAATGCCTTGAAAAAGGAAAAGGATTTCTGCTTCCCAGGTAAATATTTTTTCAAAGCAAGATACTCTTTCTTAGAACCCCTGTGGCTGACCTCCCCTCAGTTACTGGCAAAACTGGGGCTCACACCTCCCTCCAGAATAATCACTAACAAGGAAATGGGATAACCAGCACTTGCAGAAACCAATAAAAACTTGCTCTTGAGGGATGGACATATCCCTGAACAAAAACAGGGTTACTACCTTGCCACATCCTTAGAATGTGTTTATTCAGCATTTTCCTTCCAAGTAACTAATTTTACGGAACTTAAAATCTAGGCTAGGTAGCTGGAGGGAAATGTTATTTTTATATAAAGCACCTGGATGGGCCTTCTGTGGCNTTCTATACATTAGATACACATGCATTTTCACCAGAACTTGAGTTCAGTGAAAAGCAGCAGCACCTGACATGATGCACCAGTTTTAGAGAATTTGAAAGGAAGAATTAAGAAGCACATTTTCAAATAAGCCAGTCAAAATAGGACAAATACTAAATGATGGTGATTACATGAAGTACCTAGAATAGTCAAATTCATAAAGAAGAAATAGAATAGTGGTTGTCAGGGTTTGGGGGTTGCAGGGAACAGGAATTTATTATTTAATGACTATAGTTTTAGTTTTGGAAGAAGAACAAAGTTCCGGAGATGCATGGTGTTGATGGTTGCACAGCAATGTGAATGTACTTAATGTCACTGATCTGCATACTTAAAAATGGTTAAAAAGGTAAATTTTATCTTATGTGTGTTTGACCACAATTAAAAAAAAAAAAGCAGCATAATTCCAGAGAACACCTGTCGTAAGAAAACCCAAACCCAACAGCTGAGGTCTAGAAAAAAATTTGTCTTACTAGAAAAAGCCTTAATCACTCGCTGGAATTGCTTTAAATAATAAACACCTATTGTAAGCATTTTTTATTGTTTTATATTTGTAAAATGGCTCTGAGGATTTAAAATGATGGTGGCTGTTNTGTTAGTTTATCATGTAGTAAAATTAATTCTAAATGGAGTTTGTATTAAAATGGTTAATTATTCCTAAAGTCCCATTATTTTAATAATAGACTCGAACCATCCTATTCAGAAGACAAGATGAGTGGCTAGTTATTTAAATCTTATTTATGTCCACATACATGTTATTTTCTTAATTAGATGAAAATAATAAACTGTGCTGAGGACAAAAAAAAGATCAAATTTGGATGAACATACTAATGTATTTTAATAGCTTGACTGGGAGTTTCAGAAATCTCATCCCTAAACAAAATATGTCACTATAAATAAATTCCAATTTATCTCCTGCTCAGAAAAAAAATACTCCACAGAAATATTTTTAGCTACTTAAAGCCAAAAAGAGATGCCCATCTATTGATGTAGAGCAATTTTATTTGCACTAGGGAGAGGCTGCATTAGATAATTTCTAAAGGCTTTTTCAACTCCGTGGTTCTGTGATATGATGAACCTTTGAAAATGACTCTCAGAAAGGGAGTAAGTGATATCAACAAAATGGCAGTATAGGAATTTCCAGTGCCTATCGCCTCCCATAAACGTCAATTTAAGAAATTATCCACACACAAAAGTATCTTCACAAAAGCTAAGGATTCCAGGTGAGGGATTAACACACCTAAATGAAGTATATACATAAAAAAAGACACAGTGAAGAGAGAAGAGATAGATTCCCATTATCCTATCACCCCTCTCCCAAGCCTGGGCAGCCCACCGTGGAGAGAGATACCCTCCCATGGGAGAAGAGTAAAATAAATGCCAAGCTTCAACACAGACCTCAGCACCAATCCAGCCCTGAGAGACCCATAGACCAGGTCCTGCAAACTGAGATTTCCAGCTGGCTTCCATGGGCACAGCCTCCAGGCCAGCTACTATGAAACCAGTTCCCCTGGATTGGTCCCCAGGGACCAAGATACTGGGCCTATCTCAGTGGTCTCCAATGTCCAGTTGGCTCCTTTGAATGCAGGATACAGGTGTACCCACACAGACCCAGATCCCATTCTGATCACTGCAGACTCAGGCGTCAGGTCTCTCCCAGTGAACCCAGCTTCAGTCCATTCACCTGCTAACCCAGGAACCAGAATGGCCCCTGTATATCCAAGCACCAGGCCTGCTCATCTGCTGACCCAGGAACTAGATCTGCCTACCCAAGAAAGCCAGCAGCAAGCCCACCCACAGATACCACCAGATGATTCACATGTAATCTGTGACCAGGTTGACTGGGGAAAGGCTTTGCCTCCTGAAGCCAGTATATAAAAACTGGAAGAGGTGCCTACTTCTTCAAATGTGCAGATGTCAACACAAGGTCACAAATTATTGTAAATAATCAAGGAAACATGACACCACCAAAGGAAACAAACTCCAGTGACTGGCCCTAAAGAAATGGAGATCTATGAACTGACAAATAATTCAGAATAATCCTTTTAAAGAAATTCAGTGAACTACAAGAACACACAGATGCACAACCAAATTAAATTGGGAAAACAATGCACATACAAAATGAGAAGTTCAAAAAAAGAAATAGAAACCATTAAAACAAACCAAACAGAAATCCTAGAGTTGAAGAATACAATGACCACTATCTCAACATCACTCACAAAAATTAACTTGAAATGAATTAAAACATTAAATGTAAGACCTTAAACTATAAAAGTACTAGATGAAAACAGAGAGAAAAAACATCTTGACATTGGTCTTGGCAATTATTTATTCTATATAATGCCAAGAACATACGTAACAAAGGTAAAAATCAACAAGTGGGACTAGGTCAAAGTAAAAAGCTTTTTCACAGCAAAAGAACCAGCCAACCAAATGATGAAGTAACCTATGGAATGGGAGAAAATGTGTGCAAATGATCTATCTGATAAGGGGTTAATATCTAAAATACATAAGAAATTCATACAACTCAATAGCAAAAAACAAACAATCTGATTTATAAAATGGGCAGAACACGTGAATAGACATTTTTCCAAAGAAGACATACATATGCCCAACACATACATGAAAATATGCTCAATATCAGTCATCATCAAGGAAATGTCAATCAAAATCACAATCAGATATTGCTCCACACCTATTAGAAAGGTTATCATAAAAAACTCAAGGGATTGGTTGAAGGCAAGATGCTGGAGAAGTAGGGAGCTCCGTACATTTCACTCGCCCCCATCACTCAAACGGAGAAGGTCTAAAACCATAAGAACCCTTACAGAGTCCCGGAGTTTGAGAGGAAAAGGAGACAGAGTCCACTGAGAAAAATTATAGCGTGAGTGCAAACGGGGGAAGATAAAAACGGGCCGGGACTGGGGACACGAAGGGAGGGGAGGGAGCCCCCTTTGCAGGAAATCGTGGTGAGTCTAAGGGGAAAAGAAAGAGT
>NW_027527378.1:2470366-2498938 GCF_008692635.1 Crocuta crocuta
AACTGCTCAAGACACTGTCCCTGCCACTGGAGAAGAGAAAAACCTCTGCTCAGGACACACAGAGATCCAGTTTCCTGCTGTCCAGCTGACCCTGAGCAAGACACACTAGTCACAGGAGACCCCGGGAGAAACTGCTCCCCACTCGCCAGCTCGACCTGGAGGGGAATCAGCAGCGCCTGAAGCCACGCAACTGTGCTTCTCGAGTGACCCAATTCCCAGGGGGGAGGCTAGAGACGTGAAACTGTTCGGAGGGACTCGCCTGCCGGTTTATATTTCTGTCGATATCAATGGGGCGTGCAGACTAAGATCTGGAAATGAGGCCTGGCTTGGATTTATAGAGCATGGCCCACCTTGGCTATGCCCGTGGCACAGGGAGATTGGACCCAAAAGAGGCTACCTCAAGAAACAAGCCAAAGTACTCATGGTAGAGAGTCCCAAATACCACTACGACTAGGGAAATAAAATAACCAAGGTCTCAACAAGAGAAACCAAGAGACAGCATTTAAAGAACACTTCCTGAACAAACAGGACCTGGAGAGTCAAAGAGCCTTCTTTAGTAAAGCAGCACTTGCAGGTGCAGAGAGCATAACAAGCTTTTAAAACTAACAAAAGATAGAAAGCTAACCAAAATGATGAAACGGAAGAACTCTCCTCCAAAGAAATTCCAGGAAAAAATGACAGCTAAAGAACTACTCAAAACGGATATAAGCAATTCAACTGAACAAGAATTTAGAACAACAGTCATAAAATTAATCGCTGGGCTTGAAAAAGGCATGGAAGACATCAGAGAAACTATTGCTACAAAGACTATGGAGCTTAAAAATAGTTGTGATGAATTAAAAAATGCTATAAATGAGATGCATAATAAAATGGAGGCATCCAATGCACGGATTGAAGAGGCAGAAAGGAGAATAAGTGATTTAGAAGACACAATAAGAGAAAAAGAGGAAGCTGAGAAAAAGAGAGCTAAACTGACCCAGGAACATGAAAGAAGAGTTCGAGAACTCAGTGATACAGTCAAACACAACAATATCTGTATCATAGGAATCCCAGAAGAGGAAGAGAGAGGGAAAGGTGCTGAAGGAGTCCTGGAACAAATTATAGCAGAGAACTTCCCCAACCTGGTGAAGGAAGTAAACGTTGAAATACAAGAGGCTCAGAGAACTCCCCTCAGACGTAATTTGAATCAATCTTCTGCATGACATATCATAGTGAAAATGGCAAAATATAAGGACAAAGAGAGAATTTTGAAAGCAGCTAGGGAGAAAAGGGCCCTAAGACACGAAGGGAAACCTATCAGAGTGGTGACAGACTTATCGACTGAAACTTGGCAGGGCAGAAAGGAATGGCAAGAAATCTTCAATGTGATGAACAGAAAAACTATGCAGCCAAGAATCCTCTATCCAGCAAGCCTGTCATTCAGAATAGAAGGAGAGATAAAAGTCTCTCCAAATTAACAAAAATTGAAAGAATTCCTCACCACTAAACAGCCCTACAAGAAATCCTGAGGGGAACTCTATGAGGGAAATGTTGCAAGGAAAGCAAGGTACCAGAGACACCACGGCAATCATGAATCCTACAAAGGACACAATGACTCTAAATCCATATTTTTCACTAATAACACTGGGTGTAAATGGGCTAAATAACCCATTCAAAAGATATAGCGGAGCAGAATGGATAAAAAAAACAAAATCCATTTATTTGCTGTCTACAAGACACTCATTTTAGACCTGAGGACACCTTCAGATTGAACGTAAGGGGATGGAGAAATACTGATCATGCGACTGGAAGTCAAAAGAAAGCTGGAGTAGTTATATCAGACAAACTGGACTTTAAAGTAAAGACAGTAACAAGGGATGAGGAAGGGCATTATATGACACTTACAGGGTCTATCTATCAGGAAGAGCAAACAATTTAAATGTCTACAAACCGAATGTGGGAGCACCCAAATACATAAAACGATTAATCACAAACAGAAACACTATTATGGATAAGAATGTGCTAATAGCAGGGGACTTTAATACTCCACTTACAGTAATGGAGAGATCAACTAGACAGAAAATCAATAAAGACACAATGGACTTGAATGACACATTGGACCGGATGGATTTGACAGATATATTTAGAACTCTATACCCTGAGGTCAAGAAATTCACTTTCTTCTGAAGTGTGCATGGCACATTCTCCAAGATAGATCACATACCGGGACATAAGGCAGCCCTCAATAAATATAAAAGAACTGAGATCATACCATGCACACTTTCAGATCACAATGCTATGAAACTTGAAATCAATTACAGGAAGAAGTCTGGAAAACCTCCAAAAACATGAAGGTTAAAGAATACCTTACTAAAGAACGAATGGGTCAATCAGGCAATTAGAGAAGAGATTTAAAAAATTTATGGAAACAAATGAAAATGAAAATCCAATAACCCAAACTATGGGATGTGGCAAAGGCCATCCTAAGAGGAAAGTACATTGCACTCCAGGTCTATTTCAAGAAATTAGAAAAAGCGCAAGCACAAAATCTAACAGCGCAACTAAAGGAACTAGGAGAGCAGCAAGAGCACCCCAAACCCAGTAGGAGCAGATAAATAATAAAAATAAAGGCAGAAATAAACAATATAGAAACCAAAAAACAGTTGAAACATCAATGAAATCAAGAGTTGGTTTTTTGAAAATGTAAACAAAATTGACAAATCTCTAGCCAGGCTTCTCAAAAAGAAAAGAGAAAGCACTCATCAGCCCTCAGTTTGTTCTCAGCATTCAAGAGTCTCTCATGGTTTGCCTCCCNAAGCCATTTATGAGAGCCCTCAGCTAACATCATCCTCAACAGGGAAAAACTGAGAGCTTTCCCCCTGAGATCAGGAACACGACAGGGATATCCACTTTCACCACTCTTGTGTAACATAGTGCTGGAAGTCCTAGAATCAACAGTTAGACAACCAAAGTAAATATAAGGCATCAGAACTGCCAAAGAAGTCAAACTGTCACTTTTCACAGACGACATGATACTCTACATAGAAAACCCGACAGACTCCACCAGANGAAAGCAATCTATACCTTCAATGCAATCCCAATCAAATTTGCACCAAATTCTTCCCAAAGCTAGAACTAACTCTCCTATAATTCGTATGGAACCAGAAAAGACCCCGAATAGCCAAAGTAATATTGAAGAATACCAAAATGGGAAGTATCACCATCCCACACTTTAGCCTCTACTACAAAGCTGTCATCATCAAAACAGTATGGTATTGGCACAAAAACAGACACATAGATCAGTGGAATAGAATAGAGAACTCAGAATTGACCCAAAATGGACGGCTAGCTAGTCTTTGACAAAGCAGGAAAGAGTATCCAATGGAAATAAGACAGCCTCTTTAACAGATGGTGCTGGGAGAAGTGAACAGCAACATGCAGAAGAATGAAACTAGATCATTTTCTCACAGCATACACAAAAATAAACTCAAAATGGATAAAGGACCTGAATGTGAGACAGGAATCCATCAAAACCCTAGAGGAGGAAGTAGGAAACAGCCTCCTTGACCTCAACTGCAGCAATTTCTTACTTGACACATCCCCAAAGGCAAGGGAATCAAGAGCAAAAATGAACTATTAGGACCTCATCAAGATAAAAAGCTTCTGCACGGCAAAGGAAACAATCCATAAAACTAATAGGCAATCATGGAATGGGAAAGGATAGTCGCAAATGACATATCAGATAAAGGGTTAGTATCCAAAATCTGTAAGTAACTCACCAAACTCCACACCTGAAAAACAAATAATCCAGTGAAGAAATGGGCAGAAGACATGAACAGACACTTCTCCAAAGAGGTGATCCGGATGGCCAACAGACACATGAAATGATGCTCAGCGTTAATCCTCATCTTTGACCCTGGTCAAAATGGCTAAAATGAACAAATCAGGAGACTCTAGATGCTGGTGAGGATATGGACAAACAGGCACTCTCCTACTCTGTTGGTGGGAATGTCTACTGGTGTAGCCCCTGTGGAAAACAGGGTGGAGGCTCCTCAACAAAATAACAGTAGAAGTCCCCAATGACCCAGCAATAGTACTGCTAGGAATTTACCTGAGGGATCCAGGAGTGCTGATGCATAGCGGCACATGTACCCCAATGTTCATAGCAGCACTCTCAACAATAGCCAAAACATGGAAAGAACCTAAGTGTCCATCAATGGACGAATGGATCAAAAAGATGTGGTTTATCTATACCATGGAATACTACATGGCGATGAGAAAGAATGAAATCTGGCCATGTGTAACAATGTGGATGGAACTTGAGGATATTATACTGAGCGAAATAAGTCAGGCAGAGAAGGACAAATATCATATGGTTGCATGTATAGGTGGATTAGGAGGAACTTAACGGAGGGCCATGGGGGAGAAAAAGAGGGAAAATAGTTGGGGAGAGGGAGGGAGGCAAACCATGAGACACTCTTGAATGCTGAGAACAAACTGCGGGCTGATAGGGGTGGGGTAGAGGGGAAGGGAGGTGATTGGCATGGAGGAGGGCACTTGTGGATGAGCACTGGGTGTTATATGGAAACCAACTTAACAGTAAACTGTTGAAAAAAAAAAGTCAAGGGATCACAAGTGTTGGAAAGAAAGAGGAGAAAATGGAACCCTTATGTACTCTTGGTAAGAATGCACATTGATGCAGCCACTATGGAAAACTGTATGGAGGTTCTTTAAAAAATTGAGAAATAAAACTACCCTACGAATCAGCAATTCCACTCCTAGTTACACGATGAAAGGAAATGAATATACCATGTTGAAGAGATATTTGCTCTTGCATTACTTATAATAGCCAAGACATGGAAACAACCTATGTGTCCATTGATGGATGAATGGAAAAACGTTTTGTATACATATACAATGGAATATTATTCAGTCATACAAAAGAAGACAATCATGCCATTTGTGACAACATGACCTTAAGGGTATTGTGGTAAGTGAAATAAGTCAGAGAAAGACAAATACTGTATGATCTTACATGTGGAATCTAAAAAACATTAAAAAAAAAAAACAAGTGCATAGTCTAAGAGATGAGATTTGTGTTTAGCAAAGGTAGGGGTGGAGGGAAGGGAGAATTTGGATAAAGGTGGTCAAAAGGTAGGAAATTTTTAGTTATAAGTACTACAGATTTAATGCACAACATGGTAACTACAGCAACAGTCCTGTATGATATATTTGTAAGTTGTTAGGAGAGTTAATCCCAAAAATACTCCCCCTAAGGAGAAATCTTTTTTCCCCTGTTTTCTATCTATATGAGATGATGGATATTAACTAAATTTGTCGTGGTAATCATTTCATAATATATATAAGCCAAATCATTATGCTGCATACCTTAAACCTGTACAGTACTGTATGTCAATTATATCCCCCATATAGTAAAATGGGGGAAAAACAGAACTACCATATGACCCAACAATCCCACTTTTGAGTATATATTCAATGGAAGTGAAATCACTAATCTCAAAGAAATATCTGCACCCCTGTGTTCATTGTGGCATTATTCATAATAGCTAAGACATGGAAACAACCTGTTTCTACCGATGGATGAATGAATAAATAAAATTAGCGCACACACACACACACACACACAGACACACAGACACAGAGGAATATTATTCAGCCATAAAAAGGAGATCCTGCCTTTGACAGCATCGATTGACCTTTAGGGCATTATGCTAAATGAAATAACTCAGACAAGGAACAACAAATACCATGTGCTCTCAATTACATATGGAATTTAAAATAGCTGAACTCTTAAGAGAGTAGAATGGTGGTTGTTAGGGGTCGAGGCATGGGGTAAATATTGGAAATGTTGGTTGAATGGTACAAACTCCCAGCTATATGAATAAGTTCTGGGGAACTAATGTAGAGTTTGGTGACTATAATTAACAATACTGCACTATCTACTTGAATGTTGTTAATAGAGTAGATCTTAAATGTTATCACTACAAAAAATGGTAATTATGTGAGGTGACAGAGGTGTATCAAATCGTCACAATACATATCTTAAACTTATGTATATCATATGTCAATAACATCTCAGTAAAGCTGGAGGAAAAGAAAAAGAGAAAAGAAAATAAAAATGGGTGATAGGCTGGTAAATTTTTAGCAACAGGCCATCAGGAAACAAAGAGGTCTGAGTCATCAAGTTTGCCAATTCCCATGGTATAAATACTTACAGTATGGTAAGTTTTATGCTACTAACATGATGTCACTGAACAAAGAATGGAAGAAAATATGTGCAAAACTGGCTGTCAAGGCTCTGGCCCTAGCACATTACCAATAAACCATCCTATTTGCTCATGGATGGAGCGAACCATCTTTTGGTAATGTGCAAGATTTCTTCTAAACTAGGTTGCCAAATAGCAGGGTGGGTAGGTAGATGGAACATTTTTATATAAATGGTTCAGTTGCTTCTATAACAGTAGATGTTTTTTAAATTTTTTTTCAACATTTATTCATTTTTGAGAGACAGAGCATGAGCAGGGGAGGGGCAGAGAGAGAGGGAGAAACAGAATTCAGAGCAGGCTCCAGGCTCTGGGCTGTCAGCACAGAGCCTGATGTGGGGCTCGAACCCATGGACAGCGAGATCATGACCTGAGCTGAAGTTGGATGCTTAACCAACTGAGCCACCCAGGTGCCCCAACAATGGATGTTATCAAGTGTAGTAATTACATTATATTGAAGAAGAAATCTGTTGCGGTGGGCTAAAGTTAAATGAAAGGCTGAATAAAGATAGGCCTCAATGATGGAAAGATTTTGTCATCTGACCCAAAAAGTGGATATTAGATTTTCAGCTAGCTTGGTCAGGATTCATTATCCATATTGTGGATATAAATCTTCATTTTTTTTCTTATTTTGTTTTTTAGTTACAAACAATAATGTAAGACAGTTTATTTTTCTACCATTACATGTAGGCAGATTTCACTGAGAAAGAAAGCAAATATTTTATTCTACTTTTCTTTATGTTTTTAATTTTTAATTTTAATGCTTTATTTCTGAGAGAGAGAGAGAGAGAGAGAGAGAGAGAGCGTGAGCAGGGGAGGGTCAGAGAGAGAGAGGGAGACACAGAATCCGAAGCAGGCTCCAGGCTCTGAGCTAGCTTTCAGCACAGAGCCTGACACGGGGCTCAATCCCACTAACCGTGAGATCATGACCTGAGCTGAAGTCGGACGCTTAACTGACTGAGCCACCCAGGTGCCCCATCTACTTTTCTTTTTTAAAAGAAAATTATTCTCATCAACACTGAACAAATAGAAATATAATTTGAAGGAAATTTCAACATCACTATGTTCATATTAACAAATCAGTGTTTCTCACATCTTCTATAAATTAAGAAGCCACTATTGTCAAATACCCCTACTAAAGTGATCTGTACTGCTTATTTCCATTATCCCAATTAAATAATAAAATCTGATAGTATGACAGATGCTCTTCAGTTAGTATTTTAGGAAAGCAACAATGAAATAAGTAAGTGGTTGGGCACTGTCACAGGCAATTTCTGTAGCAGTAAAGTGAAACATTGAGACTACTTGAAATATCAATATAGGTTCTATCAATGCCCATCTATATCATTTTAGCACTCAGTGTTCCTGTCCATGGTGTCTTAATTCAAGCACATGGGATTATCTGTCTCAGAATTTCCTCTGGCCACAGGAGCATGCCCAGTCCACACAAGGGGCAGGCCAGAAATGCCAAGGAATTAACAGGCCTGGGAGCAACCATTTACCGACAGTGAATGAGAGTAGTGAATAAATATCTCAGCTTCCTTTCACCATGTGTTGTCCTGTATACCGTTTTCCATGGGTCCCCAGCATATTGAGCTCCTGTTTCCTATAGCAGTAATATTAATACTCAGAAACATACCACTATTAGCTTCCTTCCCTTCTCTGTCTCAATTCTCCATCCCCCTACCAGTGCTTCCTGGGATCACTTACCAAATAAACTACCTGCAATGAAATTCTTTTACTAAGATCTGCTTCTAGGGAAACTTCAACAAGGATAATCACTAAGGGAGAAATTATCTCATAGGAGTCCTAGAACTGGCACTGGAATGAGACTCCGCCTCATGGCAGATGGGTTTGTCATTGGGATCTTATGATTATTCACTATGAGTTTCCACTCTTACATAAAACATGTTGCTTTCCTTTATAAGTCTTTTCTCCTCTTTCCTCCAAACTAATTTCTCACTCTCTATTTTGCAGATTTTTTCTTAACTTTGGAGCACCTACTTATTCATAAATTTGAGTTACTCATAATATTGACTCACTCACGGCCCATCATGACCCTCCCACTTCTTTCTACTTCATGAATTTTCAGTTTCAGCATTCACTGTTAATCATAGGAGTCTGATTTCATTTTTCAGTTTAAATGGTAGAGCGAAAATCTAATATACTCAATCTTTGAGCAGAGCTAATTACAATAGATTACTGATGAGGAGTTAAGCATCATCCAATCCAGAACAGCAGATTCTATGTTTCACTCTGTGAAGAGGCACTGTTAATAATGACGCCAGGACACAATAGCTACAAACCAGGACTGTTTTAGCCAAATTAGGTTACATGGTCACCCGGGCATATGACACAAATCAATTTATACTGACTTTTCTAAGATTGGTTTCTCAGTGATTGTCAAATTAGTTATGACTTTTATGTGTGTACAGGGGGTGTGAGGGGTGACTGGAATATGATCATCCATTAAAGAAACCACTAATTTTCTAAGGAAAAAATAAAAATATGGTCATTGTTAAGTTATAGAACATTCGTACTATAGGACAATGAGAACTGTTATGGATTACCAATGATTCTCATACCAAACTTCAAAATTATCCACTCTTTGATGTATTATCAGTACACATTCTAAGGCTGAAAATAACTTGGTCATGAATTCAGCTATGGCTTATTTTGTAAAGATGTAAAGCCATTGATAAAACATCATTCCTCAACATAACATTTCAAATAAGTATTGATAAACTTGGAGCATGAAATCCTATTGTATCCACTCAGTATTAGGATTTATTAAAATTAGTGATCTTGGTATCCATTGATGTCTCAGATGGCTTGGGATATAATTGAAATGAAAACATTCAGAAGTATATTCACAGGTGTTTCAGATACATTGAATAGGAAGGGTAGTTCTTGGTTTTACAAAGGAAGCAAATAGTTTCTTTCAGTACCTCACCTCTCTGAAAATTAAAGAGAAGTTTGTCCAACCATTGTTTTATATTAATGTATTATAAAAGATTTATCTTTCTAGGTTTAACTTGTAAAAATTGTTTCTAAAATTATTTCAGAAAGTTTGCAGAGAAGATCTATTTCTTTCTATGGAGCTTCAGATACACAAGGTACCTAAGCTTTTTTTCTACGATAGGATAATAAAAATATATAAGCTTTCAATATTCTCTGGGTATGTTGAGCTGGGACTAGATGAAAGAGCAGTCAGGAGTCCTAGGTTCAAGTTTCATCTCAGCTACTTTTGTCTCTAAATCTGTTTGTTCATCTAAGATATGAGCAGACTGAGAAAACTCAGACTTTCTAACTGGGCTCTGCTGGTCTACAGAGTTCCATGTGTCACATTCTCTCTTATGTGCTTCAGTTCCTTGAGTCTTCCTTTTGGGTCCTTGTACAAGTCATAGTCACTTCTGCTATAGGACCTTTGCATGAGTTATTATCTGCATTTGAAATGCTCTTTCTTCTACATCCCACCTCCAAACACCTTGCTTGATTAACTCCTGTTCATCATTTTGATGAAGTCAAGGGTTGGTTCCTCAGGAAAACTTTGCACAATCCTCATTTTGGGTCATATTCCTGTTATTTGTACGTTTATAACCACATTCCATTCCTTATTCACTCAGTTCACTAATTTGTGATTATTTTATTAATAAATAAATTATCCAGTAATCCTAACTNAAGAATAAGTCTATCATAGATTGTATTTCAAAGATGATTGCAATAATACCACCTAACCCACATGGGTTTTACAATGTGACCATGTGATTTTCCCACGAAGAAGTGGAATTTAATTCCTCACTCTTTGAATTGGAGAAAGCCTATGAATACTTTGACAATAGAACACATCAGAAGTGACACTTCACAACTTCACAGACTAAATAATAAAAGGCAATGCAATTCCCTCCTTGTTCACTGGAATACTTGCATTTTGAACCCTGAAGCACCATGTATGAAGTCCAACTACCCTGAAGCTCCTGTGCTGTAAAGAAGCCAAATATTCCAGTTGGCAGCTCTAGTCTTCACATTATTCCCACCAGATGCCAGACATATGAGTAAAAAGTCTTTGATAATTCCAATCTCTAGCAATCAATTTGCCTCTAGCCATTGAAACTTCCTAGCTGAGGTCTCAGACATCAAGAAGCAAAGACAAACTACCCTTCTGGTACTACTGTCATAACTGCTGACCCACAGAATCCATGAGCATAATAAAATGTTTGCTTTAGGCTGCTACATTTTGAGTGATTTGTTACTCAGCAAGAGGAAATGGAACAGAGAGGCATGTCTGTCTTTCTTACAGAGGTGTCCCAATTGCCCAACACAATGTCAGTGATACCTACTAGGTGCTCAATATATATTCACAGAAAGAATAAATACCCATGCCTTTAAGTTATTCTCTCAACACCTTACAGAAAGTTCTTTTCCCTCCTGTGTTACAAAGTCATATATAGCCTTCAGTGGTCAATCATGGAACTTTTAGTCAACAGTTTTAGTGAATTCTGTATAAAACTATACATAATATAAAATCTGATGAAAAGCAATGAGCCATAAAACTGTTCGGTTTTTACAAATTCTTCAATTAACTGATCTCTCTTCAAGTCTACTATAATTATTATTGCATCTTTATTTACTAACCAGTTTCTTTATCAGCTTATCTATCTCTTTAACCCCATCAAAGACTTAGCGGTTTTAAAGTGATATGGCTAAAATCGCTATCTTAATGTCCTAGGAGCAATGGGAATTTGACTTTATGAGTTGACTATATCAGAAGGAAATCAAGCTGTGGAAATTGGGAGATCCTTACCCCTAATTTATTAAAGGCAAGATCCAGTGAAGATGTAGAAGGGAGCATCTGAGAAAAAGTAGAAACAGATTTTGTCATGTGGACAGATAATCTTTTAAGCTGCTAGAAGGTGACATGCTTAAAGAATTACTGGTAGCTTTGATTGTATATTTTTATATTTAAAAAATGAAATAAAATCTGTCAGTTCTGTCTGATTACATAGTGATACTGTATGAAAAGAGAATCAAGCCAAAGGAAAGTTTAGAACCAAAGAAAGGTAACTCACCTGTGGTTTATTTTTTTTAAAGCCATTTTGCAGAAAGAAAAGAGAAAAAATTGAGCTATACCAGCTCTTCAAGAAGTTGTTTGGAGGAGACGAGCCTAACACTAAACAAAGATCTCAGTGAAAATTATCAGCTGCAAGAACAGCTTTCACCAGTAAGAAAGGTGTGAAATGTGTCTGTATTTCTGGGTGCCATGTAATATAATTGTAGAGCTACCATACACGGGGAAAACATTCAAGAAAGGTTAATCTATTACTCACAAAATTAAAGGCAGTTTTAGAAATTAAAGTCCAGTTTCAGCTTTTTACTCTTTGCTTTTTCTTTCTACACTGTATCTCCCTTTTAGATGAGACACAAGAGTGCTGGACTAGTCTGGTAATTCAGCAGCCACATTCAGCATTGATGATCTAATTGTGTTTGCATGTGGGTTTCACATATATTTACATTTGAAACATATATATGGGCAACTATATATATTTCATAAATATGTACTGACATTCTAATGACAGTGATACTTAGTAGGTGATCAATATATACTTGTGGAATAACTAAATAAATGCCTATGTCTTTAAGTTGCTCTCCCCAACACCCTGCAAAAATGTACATGTATTTCTCTCTTTAATCATATACATACAGACGTCACATATTTACTCCTTCATTTTGGCAAACTATTCTCAAATATATAACTTCAAAAATGCACAGGTACCACTAGAGAAATTAACAGTGGGATCTGAATAATATAGAAGTAAGGTAAATATCAAATTCATTTCCAAAGGTGGGTGTATGCGCGCATGCATGCACGTAGGTTGTCATGCCAGTTATTTGCCTGTTTACTCTCAGATCCATTACCTGCCCTTTTATGCCTTTCTCTGTAGAGAAATGAACAATGTGTCAAGAAAGGAATATGTGTAAAGGAACCACATATTCCGGACTCCGTTGCTGACTGGCTCCCAAGCATGATAAACAAACTGGAAGCTCCGGTGGAGGAGTAGATAGTTGAAGGAAGGGAGAAGGAAGAGAGTATCCCCCCCCTCCTTCTCTGTTTTTGTCAGTGTCCCTTCCATGGCTCCACGTCCTGATACACAGCCTCTCCCAGTCCCCAGCTTCCCCTGGTCAGAGATGCCCTGATTAACCTCCCTTGAACTTGTCTGATTCCTGGGCTCTGGTAATACCACCTCCTCTGTTCTTTCAAACCTTAGATGGGTAGTGATATTGTACTATCACTAATCTGTGGGTTAGCTACCCGTCTCCTGTTTGGTTCCTTAGATCTTTATCATCTTTATGATAAATTTCCTGGAGTAAGTTCCTCTTGTTTGAAATATTTAGCATAGTTTCCATCTTTTGACAGCTCTCTGATACAATTCTTGGTATGGGGTAGTCCCAACCCAGACCCTCAAAATGAGACTCTGTTTGGGAATAAACACAATTATGACTTTCCTATGGGTGAAAACTGGGATATGAATAAGCAATGAATCCTAGTAGACCATGACATTATTCATAACTTGAATGAAGAAAAATTTTGCTAGTCATAGTAACATAGTTCAGGCATGAGGACACAAATTAATATAGATATTTTGTGTTAGAAGTTTTAAATGAGCCTTTAGCTTGTGTTTCATTAAAACAATTCACAGCTGCCTTTTTTTTTTCTTTTTTAACTCTGCAGCCAAATGCTTTAGGTAAGAGATGATGGCATAGTAAGGGACTAATTGTTATTCTGTTAAGAATTTTTGAGGCTTGTTTTGAAGGGCTTATTTCTATTCCCATTCTAATAGAAGACCAAACACTTACATCACAAGCATGAGCTGCAGAAGTGCAAGAGAGTAGAAGAAACATGTACTACAAAATCATCAAAGTCTTTGTTCAAAACCTCAAATTTTGAATTCATATAGTATTGAGGAAATCTTCTTAGCCCGTACATGTTTTTAGAATGGAGTACAGAGTGAATAGAAGATTTAGTATAAATCCTTCAGAATCACAGTCTAAATCCTTTAAAACATCTACTTTTAAGAACTATTTCCTATATGTGGTCCTAGGAAGATAAGATAGTTACAAAACATTGCCTAAATACAAGACACATTGATCCAATGGATATAATTGTTTGAAATGGAAGAGTTAAATATTTGGAAATCCCTAAAGTTGGCTTTCTTGATCATCTGGGAAAATGAAATCCTTTATATCAGGAATGGGGTGTTCCTATTAATCATTGGGCCTTAGAAACTATCAATTCTGAGTCATGATAAATGACTTCACTCTTACTGCAAAATGACTCACAAACAACTTAGAGCCCAAGAGATTATTTTGTAAGCTATATTAAATCATTTGGGGGCACCTGGGTGGCTCAGTCAATTGAGTGTCTGACTCTTGATTTCAGTTTAGGTCATGATGTCATGGTTGATGAGTTTGAACCCTGCATTGGACCCTGCACTGACAGTGCAGAGCCTGCTTGGGTTCTCTCTCTCCCTTTCTCTCTCTGCCCCTCCCCTACTCGTGCTCGCTGGCTCCCTCTCTCTCTCTCCCAAAATAAATAAACTTGAAAAAATTCAGTTTGCTATCTTTCCTATTTAAAAACCATTATCTATATGGGCCTATAGATAAATACCCTTCCAGAATAGGTAATATCAGCAAGCAGTCCATGAAATTGGAATGTTTGTAAGGTACTTTGGTATTACACAGAAGATTTTGTTGTTACTGGGGCCTCAATTTTTGTGAAACTGTAACTGCCTCTAGTTTTCTTATTCCCCTCTTTGGCACTCAGAAATTGACAGGTGTGCTGGGTTGGAAGAATCACATAAAATGTGAGCATGAGAGCATTTTTAGCTTATTCTCTAATTTAATTTAATAGAGGCAGAGGATGCCATACAGAATTTTATTTTATGTGCTGTAATATATATTTATGTGTGCAGGACTTTTCCAAGTCTTAGATGAGAAGAGGAGTAGGAATTCCCTGTTAATCTACTGTCTTCAAGGTTAATCAGAACAGAAAAGTAAAAGGAAACTCTCTTTAGGTTTGCTAAAAGGTGAGAAGAACATTTTAAAGCTTGAACTTATATAATGAGATATACAAATATAAAAGACTAATAGCACGAACTGTTGCCAGAGATTAAGGGAAACAGACAACTGCCTTTCCAAAGGACAGTATAAGACAACAAATCAATTTTTAGAATTTTGTCTTAAGGAAATGATCACATAGGTATAACAGGCCCAAGGATATTAATCAGAGCATTAAATAAAGGAAGGAGAATGAAAACAAAGTTAATAGTTATCAATAGGGCATCAGTCAAGTAAAATATGATAGTTTATTAGTTTGGTTTCTCTAGACTTGTGTTATCTAAACTGGTAGCCACTAGCCACATGTAACTAACAAAACCTTGATATGTGGCTAGATACACATCCAATGTCAAAGATTCAATATGAAAAAAATGTAAAATATCTCATTAATAACTTTAGTTTTAATTCTCTGTTGAAATGATAATTTTCATGTATTGGGTTAAATAAAACATTATTGAAATTAATTCCATTTGTTTCTTTTTACTTTTTTAATGTGGTTACTAGAAGATATATGACTCACATTTGTGGCTAAGATAATATTTCTAGGAACTCCACTGCCTAGAAGCAAAGCTTGAGAGAAGGATTTATATAGAAGTAATTTATTAAGGACACGATTCTAGGAGAAACTAGTATAAGAGCAGGAAAAGGAAGATAGGGAATCAGAGGAAGCTGAGCCAAGATGTGATCAGATGAAGTCTCAGTCTCAGCCTAATAGTGCAGGGAGCTCTAGAGCATAGATTATCTCAGAGTTTGTCCCACTTTGAGGCAAAAGAGGTGAGCTTTCACACCTCACATCAGTCATATCAGTCCTTGGATATGGGGGCACCATGCAGGTGTATAAATACTCAGGCATTTCTGGCTATCTGTGGCATTGAAGCAGTTCTAGTAGCACAAGGGGCACCCTTGTAAAGATCACAGGTGCAAGTCACTGTAAGAAAAGCATATAGGAACTGGAGGATGGGGACACAGAATATGTAATAGGGATCTCAGGGGATAAAAGCAGTCCAATGACAGTATTAGCTACACTTTATATAATGAAATCTTATGCAATAATTTTGTAAACTTAGATTTGTAGACATAGAAAACACCAGTAACATAGAGTGGTATATTAAAAGTATGTTAGAAAACATACTTAGTATGATCCTATGTATATAAATTTGTATACATATTCATATCTACATAAAAAGATATTTGGAAGGACCTTCCACCAAAACATTAATATATTTTAAGTCTGCATTGTGAAGTTTCNNNGCATTGTGATGTTTCACTGACTGTTATTTTATTCTTTCTTTTTATTTATTTTTTTAAATAACACATATGTTTCTTATGTTAGAAAAACAGTAAAACTATTGAATGCATTAATAAAGTACAAGGTATAAGTAAAAGCTAATATTTCAGATATAAGAACATTTGAAATTTAAGTGGACTAATGCCTCGGTTATCTATCAAATTTTTATACATTTGGTGATGTGATCATGGCTGACATTCATCTGGTATGTACTTGTATGGTCAAATGGATGAGTTAACATTTATATGTACATTAATACAAAGAAAACAAAGTAAAAAGAAAAAACAAGGGAAAAATTGTTCATACAGACACAAAAATGATTATTAAAAAGGATACTCATAGGTCAGAATTACAGAGAAATAACCTCCAACAAAGGATCTTTGGCAGAAATTCCAAATTCATTCTTGGTTCCATGGGATCTTGCATGAAGATGAATGGAAAGATATGTGCAGGATCTTGTTGCAGTGCATTTTTATATTATTTGTCATTTTGTTTGCTCCCAGATATTTACGTTCCCTGAGTATGGAGTATGTTGAGAGCATGGAAATATTATAAACTGCTGACCTCACTCTCTTTCTTATTTACTTTCATATATACCTCTTTCATAAAACCCTTCTTTAAATAGTTGGCACTATACTGTTAAAAATAGAAAGGTTGATCACTTCTTGGCCTTTTAGCTAAGATCAAGTGTAGTATCTGTTCTTATCAGTTTAAAAATAGAAAGGTTGAGACTCAAAGTTGTTTCTTGGTGGTAGTTTTCTACTGAAAGCTTTGTATTAAATTGTGCATGCATTCATATGTTTATTCTTATTCCAATATATTTATGACATTATGGTGTTTAATTTTTCCTCCTAACTTTACAGAACTGCATATTTTCTAATTACATTTCTGGTGCAGATCCTAAACCTTACAAGAATCCCTGTACTAAAAAAAATATATAGTGATTTACACTCTTGTTTAGAAATAAAATCTCAAATAGAGCTGATTAGTCATTAATTAGGCAGTTTATAATTAATGCTTGGTAATTTTCATAAACAATACTACATAGTTTCTCCACAGGAGAAAATATGATATATGAAATATTTGGTTACTTTTGGGATACTTGATTTGTACTGTGAAAAGCAGATCTTGAAGGAAATCCTTAAGAATTAAGTAGCACTCAAAACCAAAAAAATATGATATGCCTATTTAGAAAGATCAATACAACATGAGTGGTAGGTAATGATTAAGAACAAATAAATGTGATAAAATGTGCAGGGTGACTGACTCCTTTATAGGATCACTTTTAAATGGAGTGAAATGAAAAAGAACTTGTACAGCAGGAATTGAGCTCTGTAGCAGATGCTGTTGGTGCTCAGACCATATCTCCTAGGCACACACTGTTCCAAAATATGTTGAGGGCATTGGAAGGAAAATAAATACCTCAGTATCCTTGCACTTTGTGAGGTAGAAAAGGGAGTAGACAGCTCTTAGCTTGTTCTCCATTGTCTGTATGAGTTCTTCAGTGGAACTGAGCCCCATTTGCTATAAGTGACAACATGTTTGATAAAGCTCTCTGCATTGGCTTTCGACCCTTCCCTGTTTCAATTCCCCTTTACCTACTAGGGCTTCCTGGGATCTCCTTCCAAACAAGCTACCTGCACTTGAACCCTTGATGCGGGGTCTGTTTTGGGGAAGATTCCAAAGGAAGATAATCTCCCTGGGACAAATCAGTGAAGAAATGAATTTAGTAATTAATTCAGATTGATCACTCCATCAACCCCAAATCCTTGAATTTGATGAAGCTTTTCTGGTATCTTTTACAAAAAAATTAAAAAATAGAAATGAGAAATATCTCATTTTATAGACCTCCTTTCTCTCTGCCCAAAGTGCATCATGCTTGAAAACAACTTCTCATGCGCAGGAGCATACAATCTTGATGTAAAAACATTAGGCACATAATAAAAAAATGAGTTATTTTGAACTACTGTCCTCAAAGCCTCTACGTAATGACAGCTTTTATGGCTCAGTGTTGACAAATGACAAATGCAAGCCAACTGTGTACATGCACAGAATAAACTATTGAGCAGCTTCTAGGGGAGAATGTTTTTTGACAAATGAAACAGGCCCAGTTGAATAGAATTTGTTCAAAAGTCATTAGCAACCTTTGGCATTTCATTTGGACTCCCATATGCTTGCCATTGGGGCTACATTAATATTTGAACATCATACTAACAAAACACAGATGCATCAAGGCAGTGGAAAGACAAGGTATAAGAACTGTCTTCCACTGAATCCAAATAAATCAGCAGGATAATACTTAGGAGCCTACATATATCTGTGTTCTTTTAAAATATACAACAGAGAAACAAATGAGGTATGTTGCCATAAAGAGCAGTGGTCTTTGCATGTCACAAATTAAATCCTTTGTTCCCATGTTGGAATCTAAATGTCTTGCTCATTTATTATTGTTTTGTATCATTTACCACAGGAAGATAGTGTATTATACAGAGGTCAGTCCAGTAGTGTTTTAATTCACACCTGAAAATCCCAGACATTCCATATGTGAATGTTCATAGCTATATTCATGATAGCCAGAAAAGTGTACACAACCCAAATGTCCATCAACAGGTGAATGGGTAAACAAATCATGTTATATGCATGCAATGAAATATTACACAATAGAAAAGAACATAGATGAATCTCAAAAACATGAATTAAGTGAAAGGAACCAGACACAAAGGGTATATACTACATGTTCCATTTACATGAAATTCTAGAAAAGGGGAACCTAATCTAGGGCATCTCCTAGATAAATTCCAGGAGAGGTAGAAGGGGCATGTGTAGACAAAGAGGAGAAGGAAGGATTAGAGGAAGACAAAAGCACATTTGATGTACTTCAGAATTTTGTCTGCAAACAATACTATTTCTTTATCATCACCCTGATTTCTCATGCCCAAGAGAATCATTTTAGTGGTAGGGGTATGGCAGTGAAGAGGGACAAAGGTGTTAAAGTATGGGCGTGAATCTCTTGGTGATACCTTGAAGTCCAAAATTTGGAGGTATGCTTTAGTGTGAACCTGACCTAGATCAATGTTTCTCAAAAGTTAGTGAACATCAGGGGCGCCTGGGTGGCTCAGTCAGTTAAGCATCCGGCTTTGGTTTAGGTCATGATCTCATGTTTGTGGGTTTGAGCCCCACATCGGGCTCTGTGCTGACAGCCAGCTCAGAGCCTGGAGCCTGTTTCAGATTCTGTGTTTCCCTGTCTCTCTGCTCCTCCCCCACACATGCTCTGTTTCTCTCTGTCTCAAAAATAAACATATTTTTTTTTAAAGTTAGTGAACATCAGAATCATGTGCAGAGTTAGGAGACATGAAGATGCCTGGTTCTCCTGAGAGATCCTGATGTGACAGGTCTGGGTGATGTTGATGGTGCTGATTAAGTGACAACACTGTGAGTAGACTTGATCTAAAGTCCTAGGGGGATTCCAAGGCCAGAATAAAATTGCATACTTAATTATTGCTGAAAATTGTTGTTTACATGGCTAAGGCATGTAGGTTCAGAAGTTCTGTAGTATAGAGGACTTACTCCAGAAAGCTCTGAATTTCTTCCTTGCTCCAAATTTGGTCAGTTTTCAGTGAGGACTCTTTTAGATTTGTTGATTAGAGGAGACAAATGTGCTTTTAAAATAGATTCTGGTTGCTTACCATTTCTTTCTTAGAAAATTCCCAGTGCTGTTTGTAGGTATGTGCACGGGCCTCTTGTCCTGCAGTCAGGATGCAAGAGCTGATTGTCTGGGCCATTTCAGATGGAAGTTAATGGTTTTGTGGTCCCCAGAATATATGATTAATTTCACTATACTGGTATTTTTAATGTCAACATCACCAACATCAGATGGGAGATGTCTGCATTGGGTGTCTGCTTCCAATTAAGATCTTTAATTTATGATAAATGAATACATTTCAATCATGTCTGCCTTGCATTCAGTGTATGCTTGGTTGATCAACTATAAAAGATGCTGGGGCTGTCTTGGCACACAATGAGAGACAGAGTCAGATCACAGAAGAAGGCTCACTATTTTTATGGCTCCTTAAATAATTATATTAAACCAGAAAATTTCAGAAAAGGGTAATAAATGAGATTTGTGGTTCTTTGTTACATATATGTATGTGAACACTTGGAAAACAGGGGGAAAGGTGTTTGTAGATATCACTACCCTAATACAAACCCTAACAGCATTTAGGTATTTTCTTCCAGTCTTTAGACTATTCATATAATCATTTAAGGGGTATAATTATATATTGATTCCTGAATTGTTTTCCACCTCATATATCCTAAGCTTTACTTTCTCTGTTTTTATGGAGTCTATTCCAATTATCTACTGCTGCATAGCAAATCACTCTAAACCTTGGTCACTTAAAACAAGAAGATGAATTTGGATCAAGCATCTTTGATTTGGGCAAGGCCTGGCAGGACAGCTCAACATTAGTTATCCCAGCAATAACATGGGTATTTCAAATGCTGGGGATGAGAATTATCCAATGACTTGTGCACTTGCATGTCCCTTGATGTTGACTGTTGGCTTAATTTGGGCTGTCATCAGAAACACATCTGATATCTCCACATTGCTTGGAATTCTGGTAGCTGGATTCCAAGGATGAGGCTACTCATGAGAGTGAGCCAGGTAGAAGCTGTATCATCTTTTATGAGTTAGCTTCAGAAGTCATAAAGCATAACCTTTATCACTTTATATTCATGAGAAATGAGTCACTAAGTCCAGCCCATATTCAAGGAGAAAGAAATTACACTCCAGCTTTTTTATGGAGCATTGAAGAATTTGTTGATATATTTTACAAAATGATGGCATAATATTCTGTCATGTTAATATACCAAGCTTAACCACTTCTTCTATATTTACACATTTAGGTTGTTCCCATTCTTAGACTGTAATTAACATGTTTACTTAGCAGGTCTTGTAGAAGTAATTATATATTGCACTATACCAACTAGTTTCCAAAAGAGAATTTGTGTACACTTATGAACATGTTTCATTTTTATTTTTAAAGGTCTAACTAGACTTTAACTAAAGCAATATTGTTTTAAGAACTAGGTCTACCTTAATAGGTGATAATCTTATAAAGAGATGAGAAAACGGGCAGATGCTCCTACTTTATAACTACCAAGAAAGCTAAATGCCTCCAAAACTATAAATTCGCACTTCAAGTCATAACATTTTCTAATTTAAGATGGACTGTCAAGGTCAATGGTCCAAGCTTATTTGGCATTTACAGGTATAGGGGCTAAATACTGGTATGTCTCATGAAATGGGGGACCAAATGATGACAAATACCATGTCTCTTCTAGGGTATATGGAAACACAAACAAGTATTTTTTTAGGATCTCTGTCTATATAAACAATTTGATTTAAAATGTATGACAAAATTCATGGGGCAATTTGATTTAAGAATGAATATTTAGAATCCTGGGTAGAGAAGAGAAGAAGTATTTACATTATTTGTTTATTGTCTAGTAAAAGCACATAAAGATTCTTTTTCGTGTCTGTGTACCTACAATTTCTGCTTGTTCAGATCCAGAAACCATATCTTCATGTTCTTTAATGTCAAATGTGCCATTCCTTGATAATTTCCTATTTCCTACCAGAAGAAATGGGTAACAAAACTGTTATTATTACAGCGCCATGATTCTTTGTAACCCCTGTATTGAAATAATATAGATTTTGTTTCTGTAGGTCCCTAATATCTTGCATTTAATGGTAGTTACACCATTATCAGGATCCTGCATCTCCATCATACTGCCTGTGAATACTGGCTTCCAGTGACTCTCTCAAGTGTTGTTACTGTGCTTCACTGATGATGACCACACATACAAATTTTACCCAGAATATGCAGGAAAATATGAACAACAATCCATTTTCTGGTCACAATAAACTTTCAGAATTTTATAGAGTAAATGTAGAAAAACTTGTATTTCAATCATGTATTTTTTTGAACACCCTCAACCCCACAATTATTGCATTTCTAAAATATGATCTGTCTCATTCCTGACTGTATTCCTTCCTACCTCACATCAGCACCAATAGGAAGGATAGGAATCTTTGAGTAGAGTGAAAAGAGCAGAAAGAATACTCATTCTGGGTCTGGTTCAGGAGTAGCCCTCCCAGTAAGAAACTGCTGTCCCTGCCAGTTGCAGCCACCAGAAGGCATCCTCGAAATTTTCAGGAAGGTATTCTAAAGCACATGGCCCCTTGTGTGGCCTGGACTTAGGGGCTTCGGGCAGGGTTTCAGTTTACCCAGGTTTAAGGGCAGTACTGAACACAGCTATAGATGACAGAAGGAAGTTCATTGTTACAGATAAATGCCTTAGGGGAGAGTTTGGTAGCGGGTGATACATTGTAGGATAGAAGGGTAGCCAGCATCAGGGAAGTCTCCAAATGTTATAGGCCAAAAAGAAAATAAGCAAAATTTTATTACTAGCAAAAAAAATTTCTCATGTTGAGTCATATGGAAGTGGACACTATGAACAGATTAAGACTAGAAAAGACTCATTGGACTTTAGTTCCATAGTTTTAAAACAGTACTACAAGTTCTTCTACAGAGGTTCTTGACAGTCAATTCTCATTCTTTCTTGACCTAGCAGTAGTATTTGACACAGTTTATTATTGTTTCTACCTTAAACATATTCTTTACTTTGCTTCCAGGACATCAATCTCAGTTAGTTTTTCTCCCAACTCTCTGGCTGTTCTTGTTTTCTTTCCTGCTGATTATTCTTTACCTTATGGAACTCTAATCATCAGATTTTTCTAGAGCTCAGTCTTTGGACTTAATCTCTTCTATATTTATACTCATTGTTTTGGTGATCTTATCCAGTTTTATAGGTTTAAATACCACTTAAATGCTCTTGGTTCTCATATTCATAATATTCATAGATCCATTCCAAATGTCTTCTCTGAACTTCAGAAACACATGTCTTTGCTTGGATGCCTAAGAAACATCCCTAACTAATATGTCCAAAACTGAACTCCTCGTATTTGATCCCCCCAATGTGGTCTTATTTGATGATGAAAAAAAAATTGAGATCATCCTTTACTCCTCTTTTTCTCTTAATAACCAGGGTTGTCATGGGGCTGGTGTGAGCTGACACATAAGAGTCAATTGTGGAAATCTTGGCCAACTCTGTACTTAGTACCTCCAGTACCTACAAGAGATCCTGACACATAAGTATGTGCTCAATAAAAATTGTTCAAATAGATTTTATATAGCACAAATGGGGAAAGGGCAGGCCAAGTGGGCAATATTCTGTGCTTTCTAGCCATCAGTGAACCATTTAGCTCCACATTTTACATATTAGCTCCATTTGTTTTACATATTGGGTTGTTCATATAATTCTACTTGTGAAAAAAAGTTTCTTGCATAAAAAATAACACAGTTTACCCTTGAATAAAACAGTTTGAATGGGTCCCTTTATATGCAGATATTTTCCCATAAATACAGGACAGTATTGTAAATATACTTTATATTCCTTATGATTTTCTTAAATACTTTTTCTTATCTCTAGCTTATCTTATTAGAAATACAGTATATAGGGAGGAGTGGCCAACAAGGTAGAAAGGAGGGGCATCCAAAGATCACTAATCTCTCAAACAAAGCAGTGTTGAAGCCAAAGGACTTTGAAATCCAAGAGTTAAGGAGGCAAAGAGACAGAGACACTTCCAGGGACCTACCAGGACAACCTGATGGGCCATAGGTGCATGACTGTGAACTAGGAGAGATAAAACAAATGGAGGGGAGGGATCCCCTTCTGCAGAGAGACAAAGGGAAGAGAAAGAGAGACCGGGGAAGCATATGACTGTATCTGGACAAGAGAGAAAAATCACGGACTGTGAGGGAGAAAGATCCAATCTGTAACTGAGGGGCTTTCTCTGGACTGGGGCCAGCTGCCCTGATCACACACCTGGGGAAAAGGGGAGTCAACCCCGGCCTTGGCGGCTAGGTCAGGGGTGCGGTCTTCAGTGGGAGAAAGTGATCTCCTCCCTGGAGTGCTGTGAGAGGAGGGTTTGTATCCACTCCAAAGACAAAGACTGCCTGTGCCCGCCAGCCAGAGATCATATAACGGACAGCATGGAGAGGCACTCCCCCCAGTATTGGGGCCCATGGGTAGGGAGTTTGAATCCCAGCCAAACACCAGGGCACCGGGGTTGGTGGAGTGGGACAAACTCCCTCGTTGGCACCCACACAGTGAGGACAGCTTGAACAGAGTGGTTTGGGACATCTGGTCCGTGGAGGATGGACTGGGGTGTCTCCATTTTTCTCCCCATCACCGCCAAGGTGGGGCTTCAAGGAATGGACAGTGGGCCTACAGTGGAGGTGGGACTCACCTACACCAAACCACACCCCTCTGCACCTAGAAACTGCATATCTACAGAACTGACGCTGAGAAACCAGACAGCCCCTCCTCCAGACCAGCGCCATTGCATTGCCTGGTTTAATTCTTGGACAATTCTTATTGTATAGATATCTTCTTTCTTCCTTTTCTCATCTCTTCCCTCCTCTGGTCTGGTCACTCTGGTTGTTGGTTTGTTTAAGCAGACATATTTAATCCACTCTCTTGATATATGTTCTACATCACCTTCCTTATTTTTCTCTCTCTCTCTCTCTCTCTCTGGATTAAGCCATATAGTTCCTCTGGTCAACTTTATTTTATCTTCTTTTTCCATACCTCCTTCTTTATTTTTCTTACTCTTTCTCTGGATTAAGCTGTATAATTTCTTTGGTCAATTTTCTTTTCTTGTTCCCCGCCTCCTTCTTTATTTTCCTTACTCTCTCTCTGGATTAAGCTGTATAGTTTCCTTGTCTGGTTAATTTTCTTTTCTTTTCTTTTTCCCCACCTCTTTATTTTCCTTCTCTCTCTCTGGATTAAGTCATATAGTTTCTCTATCTGTTCAATTTTTATTTTTCATTTTTCCCCACCCCTGTCATTTCTTTGTATGGGATAAGGCCTCTTCCATCAGCATCAACTTCACCCTGTTGTTTACTTGTAGCTGGTGTTTCTGGTTTTTTGTTTTTGCTTGTTTGCATATTTGTGTGTTTTTGTTTTCTCTTTCTTTCTTTGTCTGTTTCCCTTTCCAGGGCTACTTCAAGGAACAAATCAAAACACACCTGGTGGAGGGTCCAAAACATCACTACGAGTAGGGAGATAAAGTAACCAAAGTCACAACATAAAGCAAGTAACACTCTCCAAAAAAACATCTCCTAAAAGGCCAGGCCTTGGACACTGTATAGCCCCTCTTTAATATAGTAGTGCTCACAGGTGTAGAGTACATAACAAGCTTTTAAAACACATAAGAGACAGAAAACTAGCCAAAATGATTAAACAGAAGAACTCTACTCAAAAGAAATTCCAGGAAAGAATGTCAGCAAAAGAATTGCTCAAAACAGATATAAACAATATAACTGAACAAGATTTTAGAATAAAGTCCTAAGATTGATCGCTGGGCTTGAAAAAAGCATAGAAGACAGTAGAGAATCAATTGTTACAGAGATCAAGGAACTAAAAGATAGTCATGATGAATTAAAAAATGCTATAAACGAGGTTAAAAATAAACTAGAGGTAGTGACAGCAAGGACTGAAGAGGCAGAGGGGAGAATAGGTGATGTAGAAGATAAAATTATGGAAAAAGATGAAGCTGATAAACAGAGAGATAAAAAATTCTGGATCACGAGCGGAGAATTAGAGAACTAAGTAATTCAATGGAATGGACCAATATCCGTATCATAGGAGTTCCATAAGAAGGAGACAGAGAGAAAGGGGCTGAAGGTGTACTTGAACTAATAACAGCTGAGAAATTACCCAATCTGGGGAAGGAAACAGACATTGAAATCCAAGAGGCACAGAAAACTCCCTTCAGATGTAATTTGAATCAATCTTCTACAAGACATATCATAGTGAAACTGGCAAAATACAAAGAAAAAGAGAGAATTCTGAAAACAGCTAGGGATAAACGGGCCTTAACCTACAAGGGTAGACATATAAAGATAGTAGCAGTCCTAACTACTGAAACTTGGCAGGCCAGAAAGGAATGGCAGGAAATTTTCAATATGATGAATAGGAAATATATACAGTCAAGAATCCTATATCCAGCAAGTTTGTCATTCAGAATAGAAGGTGAGATAAAGGTTTTCCCAAACAAACAAAAACTGAAGGAATGCATCACCACTAAACTAGCCCTACGAGAGATCCTAAGGGGGACTCTATGAGGGAAATGTTGCAAGGAATGTAAGGTACCAGAGACAGCACCACAAGCATGAAACCTACAGAAAACACAATGACTCTATACCCATATCTTTCAATAATAACCCTGAATGCAAATGGACTAAATACTCCAATCAAAAGACATAGGGTATCAGAATGGTTAAAAAAAACAAGACCCATCTATTTGCTGTCTACAAGAGACCCATTTTGGACCTGAGGACACCTTCAGATTGAAAGTGAGGGGATGGAAAACCATCTATCATGCTACTGGATGTCAAAAGTAAGCTGGAGTAGCCATATTTATATCAGACAAACTAGATTTTATTTATTTATTTAAAAATGTTTTTTAATGTTTTATTTATTTCTGAGAAAGAGAGAGACAGCGTAAGCAGGGGAGGGTCATAGAGAGAGGGAGACACAGAATCTGAAACAGGCTCCAGGCTCTGAGCTGGATGTCAGCACAGAGCCCAATGCAGGGTTTGAACCCACAAGCCATGAGATCATGACCTGAGCCGAAGTCGGATGCTTAAGCGACTGAGCCACCCAGGTGCCCCTAGACAAACTAGATTTTAAACTAAAAGCTGTAACAAGAGATTAAGAAGGGCATTATATAATAATTACAGGGTCTATCCATCAAGAAGAGGTAACAATTATAAATGTTTATGCACTGAATTCAGAGTACCAAAATATATAAAACAATCACAAACATAAGCAAACTTCTTGGCAAGAATGTGGTAACTGCAGGGGACATTAATACTCCACCTACAGCAATGGACAGATCATCTGGACAGAAACTCAATAAAGAAACAATGGCCCTGAATGATACACTGGACCAGATGGACTTGACAGATATATTTAGAAATTTTCATCCTAAAGCAGCAGAATATACATTCTTCTCCAGTGCACATGGAACATTCTCCAAGATACATCACATACTGGGTCATAAAACAGCCCTCAATTAATACAAAAGAATTGAGATCATACCATGCACATTTTCAGATAACAGTGCTATCAAACTTGAAATCAACCACAGGAAAAAGTTTGGAAAACCTCCAAATGGAGGAGATTAAAGAATATCCTACTAATGAATGAATGGGTCAACAAGGCAATTAAAAAAGAAATTTTAAAAAAATCTATGGAAACAAATTAAAATGAAAACACGATAGTCCAAACCCTTTGCAATGCACCAAAGACAGTCATAAGAGAAAAATGCATTACAATCCAGGCCTATCTCAAGGAACAAGAAAAACCCCAAATACAAAACCTAACAACACACCTAAAGGAACTAGAAGCAGAACAACAAAGAAACCCCATATCCAACAGAAGAAGAGAAATGATACAGATCAGATTAAAAATAAACAATATAGAATCCAATAAATAAATAAATAAAACAACCAGTAGAACAGATCAATGAAACTAAGAGTTAGTTTTTTGAAAAAATAAACAAAATTGAGGGGCACCTGGGTGGCTCAGTCTGTTAAGCATCCGATTTCAGCTCAGGTCATGATCTCACAGTTCATGGGTTCAAGCCCTGTGTCAGAGATATCATATGTGGATCTTGTTTCTGTTAAGAAACTTAACAGAAGACCATGAGGGAAGGGAAGGGGAAAAACAGTTACAGAGAGAGAGGGAGGCAAACCACAAAGACAGTCTTAAATACAGAGAACAAACTGAGGGTGGATGGAGGTATAGGGGAGAGAGGAAAATAGGTGATGGGCGTGGAGGAGGGCACCTGTTTGGATGAGCACTGGGTGTTGTATGGAAGCCAGTTTGACAATAAATTATATTTTCAAAATACAGTATATAATACATATAACAAACCAAGTATGTGTTAATTAACTGTATATTATTGGTAAGGATTCTGGTCAACAATAGGCTATTAATAGTCAAGTTTTGGTGGAGCCAAAATACATACTGAGTTTTTTATACTGTAAGGATGTTGGCACCTCTAAGACCTGCATTGTTTGACGGTCAAGAGTAATGATAAGGTTTGAAATACACTTTCTAGTCCAGTGCTCTCATTCTTCCTGTGGCAGAAACTGAGAATGACAGAAGTAAAATGCTTGCCTAAAGTCTCACAATTCTACCTTTACCTCCTAGGCCTACTCTTTCATAAAACCTAAATAGAGTGTAAGGAAAGGACTGAGTTAAGTTGTGAGTTTTTCACTCCACCTGAGTGTGGTGAAGAAGCATGCATGGAATGAACATCTTCAAGAGGATAGACACAATTTAGGAATTATATTAATTACATGATTAGGAACACAAAAGTACATCCATGGCTTACTGGTAATTAGATGAAAATAAGTGACTTTTCTAATTAAGAAAACAATAGTAATAAGACATGTGGGCAAAACAGAAAACTTTATAAAAAACTCAAGATTTAAATGAAGTACACTAATATATAGTATGATTTAAAACAAATGGAGATAGCAAATAATATGCAAGAATGTTATACATTCACTAATCAGATAACCCAGGAAGGAAGAGAGGGCCAACTGACTCTGAATTCTTGTATAATCTCTTTGGGGTTACATTAAATTATAGCTCTATCCATTTATGCATGAGAGTTGTTTATTCCTGGAAGATATTTCTATTTTATGATGTATTTTGCTTATGAAGTACTTCTTTCCCAAAATCATCTCCCAATAAGATCACTTT
>NW_027527378.1:2499066-2499881 GCF_008692635.1 Crocuta crocuta
ATTAAAAGTGGGTTTTGGGTGGCTCCTTGAGTGGCTCACTCAGTTTAGTATCTGACTCTTGATTTCAGTTCAGGTCATGATCCCAAAGTTGTGGGATCAAGTCCCATGTCAGGCTCCATGCTGAGTGTGAAGTCTGCTTAAGATTTTCTCTCTTCTCCTCTGCCCCTCTCTCCCTCTGAAACATGCTGTCTCTCTTTGTAAAATAAAATGGAAAAAAAAAAAAGATAGAAAAAGAAAACTGTGGTGCCTGGGTGGCTCAGTTGGTTAAAAATACAACTCCAGCTCAGGTCTTGATCTCACGGGTTTGTAAGTTCGAGCCCCACATCAGGATCTGTGCTGTCAGCTCAGAGCCTGGAGCCTGCTTTAGATTTTGTGTCTCCTTCTCTCTCTGCCCCTCCCCTACTCATGGTCTTTCTATTTCCCTCAAAAATAAATAAACATTAAAAAATAAAATAAAAGAAATTATATAAGTAGGTTTCAGTAAATACAGTCTTTAAAAAGTTATTGCTTGATTTGGTTTGGTATCATCTTGATGCTTTTTGTTAGTGGTGTTTTAAAAATATTTATAAGACAGTTGGCTTTTTAGGTTTTGTAAATTTAAACTCATGCCTATGAAGATTCATGAAGCTTTTCTTTTTTCAAAATCTAATAAAAATCCACTTTTTCTTGTTCACAATTTTTATAATTAAAGAAATCACTTAAGAAAAGATATTGCTTGGGGCACCTGTGCAGCTCACTTGGTTGAACATCCAACTCTTGATTTCAGCTCAGGTAGTGATCTCATGGTCATGGGATCATGCCCCGAGTGAGGCTTC
>NW_027527378.1:2499900-2501106 GCF_008692635.1 Crocuta crocuta
GGCTTCACACTAAGTGTGGAGCCTGTTTGGGATTCTCTCTCTCTCTAGCTCTCTGTTCCTCCCCCACTCACGTGCATTTTCTCTCTCTCCCTCTCTCTCTCTCAAAAATAAAGGGGTGCCTGGGTGACTCAGTTGGTTAAGCATCTGACTTTAGACCAGGTCATGATCTCATGGTTCATGGGTTCAAGCCCCACATCAGGCTTTCTACTGTCAGCACGGAGCCTATTTCGGATTCTCTGCCCTCCCCCTCTGCTCCTCCCACACTTGTGTACGCATATGCATTCTCTCTTTAAAATGAATAAACATTATAAATAAACAAATAAGCATTTTTTAATTAAAAAAAGAAAAGAAAAGATATTTCTTGTTTAATTACTTTAGTTGCACTTTAGATTATTGTCTTCTGGTTATAGTCAATTAAAATGAAAGTCCACAATTTCTATATTTCTATTTAAATATGAGCAGTGATAGTGTTGGATGGTAGAATAGTTTTTGGTTTTTTACTTGAGTAGAGTTGATACACAGTGTTACATTAATTTCAGGTGTACAACATAGTAATTCAAAATCTCTATACATTATGCTGTCTTCACAAGTGTAGTTGCCATCTGTCACCATACATCACTATTACAATATCATTGACCATATTCCCTATGCTGTGCCTTTTATTTCCATAACTTATTCATTCCACAACTGGAAGCCTATATCTCCAATTCCCTTCAGAATTGGTTTATTTTAACACCTTGTTCATTTACCCAAATTGTTTTCTAATGAATGCCTGTTAATTTTATAATTTTAAACATAATATAAATAACAAAGAACTGATTTGATTAAATCAAATATATAATCAAATGTGTCCATACATATCAATAAGAAATCAAGATTTAATCTGTTTACCTCTTCAGATTTTTATCTAACAAAGAGTCTCTGACTTCAGCAATGACATTTAGTTTATTTAAGGCTAGACAGTAACAGAAACGGTGATTCTTCATAGAAATGGCTAGAACTTCCCTTTCTTGCCAGTAGGGCTAATAAAAGCTATAAACTCTCCTGTTCAATGTGATGAGCTCATTCACCATAATATCAGCAAGATGGAAGAAACTGAGGGCAGTATGCAACAACAGCAGCAGCTACTGTTTGTCCTGCTAACACTGGAGGAAGCAGTACCTTTCTTTGGTCCCTCCCCTCTCTTCTTCCAGTGTTATTAAGGAC
>NW_027527378.1:2501309-2501848 GCF_008692635.1 Crocuta crocuta
GTGTTATTAAGGCCCCACACTCACCCCTACTTGAGGCAAAATTCTCAGGGCCTTGAACTCAGCAAATTAAGGCTAAAGTGCTACAATGTTATGAATCCCACAGGTATTTACCTCTTAACATTCCCTTCTTTATTTATAATGTACAGTCTGATAACTCCAGAAAAAGGATCTAAGATGTAGTATCTCAATAGGGGATTCTGAGAACTAGAAACTCCAGAGGCGCAAAGGAATACATTTCCAATGAGGAAATCTCTGGTATAATGGCCTTTGAATGAGGGACTATTCTGGGGAAGTGATCCCATGTAGGTAGTTGTTGGCCTTCCCAATCAGCAAAACTGACCCTGGAAATATTTTATAAAAATATAAAATCTTCTTGGGTCACCTNAATAAATAAACCCTAAAAATTCTTTTGAAAAAAGTTTTTGAAAAAAAGTTTTTGAAAAAAGAAATTAATGTTTTATTTATTTCTGAGAGAGAGAGAGAGAGACAGCGTGAGCAGGGGAGGGTCAGAAAGAGAGGGAGATACAGAATCCGAAGTA
>NW_027527378.1:2502062-2503618 GCF_008692635.1 Crocuta crocuta
CTAAATATGGAAACAAAACAGTGGGAGATTAAGAGTGGGGCAGGGCTGCTTGTGGGTATCTTAGGGAGCAAGAATGATTACTTGGTGGATTTTGTTCTGTTTTCTTACAATATCTTTCCAAATACCTTTTACATTTTTATATAAAGTTTCTAGGGTCAGTTTTGCTGATTGGGAAAGCTAACAACTACCCATGTGGCATGCATCCTTATGTTTATAGCAGCATTATCAACAATAGGCAAAGTATGTAAAGAGCCAAAATGTTCATTGGCTGATGGATGGGTAAAGGAGATGTGGTATGTATATATCTATATAGGTATAGATATAGATATATACACATACAATGGAATATTAATCAGCCATAAAAAAGAATGAAAGCTTGCCATTTGCAATGACATAGAAGGAACTAAAGATTATTAGGCTAAGCAAAAAAACTCAGAGAAACACAAATACCATATGATTTAACTCATATGTGGAATTAAAGAAACACAACAGATGAACATAGCAGGGGGAAAAAGAGAGGAAACCCAGAAAACAGACTCTTAACTACAGAGAACAAACTTAGGGTTGCTGGAGGGGAGGTGCAGGGAGGCTTTGTTAAATGGGTGATGGGTATTAAAGATGGCACTTGTTGTGATGAGCTCTAGGTGTTGTATATAAGCAATGAATCACTAAATTCTCCGGAAACTAATATTACACAGTATGTTAACTAACTGGAATTTAAATAAAAACTTGGGGAAAACAAGGAATGAATCTTCTCTTTCTCTTTTTGCTCTGCTTCTAATCTGGATCCCTTACACTTATCTTTAAGGATCATGTGGGTCCATGTCTGACCCCTATGGTTATTAATAAAAATTCACCCTGAAATGTTGGAGACTGACAGCAGAGGCAACATACAAATGTATGAGCCTGCAGGCCAACAAAAAACAAAACTTTTCAGTTTCTTAGAAAAGATGCTTGCCTTATAAAGAAGTTTTGTTTACCATGTGGGATTTGCAGAACCTCAAAATTAGTTCTTATTATTTTTGTTGTTTTCTGTCCCACAAATAGCTTTGTAAAAATTGATCTATATTTCTTTCTGAAATTTAACATGAAATTAGCTTGTATCTCTCAACTTGGACTGACAAAATATTGGATTGTGGGAGGAAAGGAAGAAACAGTATAAATTAGAAGGGCTTAGTGGTCCAGGAGAGAGCCCAGGTCTGACTATGTGGCATAAGAATGCAAACCTCAGGTAAAGATTTATTGGCTGGTCCTGCCACAAAGAAGGCCTGAAGCTTCTCTACACCAACTCTCATAAACACAGATAAGATGAGACATTAATTTATAAAAATATTTCATTGGGTTTTAATCAAATAAATATTTTGAACAATAAATACATCAAATTATAATTTGAATACTTATTTTAAGTTTTTAGAAATCTACCAACACTTAATCTTATATTTAATGTTCACAAATGAATTAATATTTCTAGTTAATATAATTTTCTGTGAATTACTGAAAAAAGGCAAAGAATTTTTCTTTAATCCAGATTTCTATAGATAAGAAACTGACACTAA
>NW_027527378.1:2503718-2510592 GCF_008692635.1 Crocuta crocuta
GGTCCTGTGAGGCTGCAAGATTCTGAGTCTAAAAGTTAAACTGTGTTCAGTGCAATGTTAGTGCTATTGTGGTTGGATATTTCTAATTGTTGTATATTTTATGGTAATTTAATTCTAATCTACATACTATTTATATATGATAAAGACAGTAACCGAGAGTTAACCAAAACATCCCCCAATTCTATAGTTCTGTCATTTCACATATATGGCATCATATAGTCTTAACCTTTTAGGATTTGTTTTTTCACTCAGCCTAATTCTATGGAGATTCATCCACTTGTTACATATAGCTATAGTTCTTTTTTATTGCTGACTGGTATTCCATTGTATGGATATACCAGTTTGTTTAACCATCACCTGTTGGAGGACATCTGCATTGTCTCCAGTTTGGGCTATTTTGAATGAAGATATTATGAACATTTATGTACAGGTTTTTGTGTGAACATTATTTTTGTTTCTTTGTTATACAAGAGTGTAATTTCTGGGTCATATAGTAAGTACATGTTTAGTTTTGTTAAGAAACCACCATACTTGTTACCAGAGAGACTGTACCATTTTACATTCCCCCCAGCAATGTATTTTTGATCCNAATGTATGATTGATCCAGTTTCTCAACATTCCCACAGCATTTGATGTTATCACTATTTTAGCAATTCTGAAGGAGTGTAATGATACTTCATTATGATTTGAATTTTTATTTTCCTAATGGCTCATAATGTTAAAATTCATTGCGTGTGCTTACTTTTGTCATATCTTCCTTGACGAAATGTCTGTTCATACCATGTGCCCATTTTCTACTTGAATTGTTTGTTTTCTCCCTGTTGAGTTTTGAAAGTTCTCTATATATTTTAGATACTTGTCCTTTTTTGGAGACAGGGTTTGAAAATATCTTCTCGGGGCACCTGGGTGACTCAATTGGTTAAGTGTCCGACTTCAGCTCAGGTCATGATCTCACGGTTCGTGGGTTCAAGCCCTGCATTGGGCCTGTGCTGACAGCTAGCTCAGAGCCTGGAGGCTGCTTCCAATTCTGTGTCTCCCTTTCTCTCTGACTCTCCCCTGCTCATGCTGCCTCTCTCTCTCTCTCTCTCTCTCAGAAATAAATAAAACATTAAGAAAATTAAAAAAAATAAAAATAAATTAAAAAAAATGAAAATATCTTCTCAAAGTCTCTGGCTTATGTTTTCATCCTCTCACCAGGTCTTTTGCAGAGAAAATGTTTTCTATTTGGATGAGGTCTAATTTATTAATCTTTCCTTTTATGAATTACACTTTTGCTATTGATTCTAAAAATTCTTTGCCTAACTCAAGGTCTCAAAGATTTTCTATGTTTATTTCTGGAAGTTTACATATTTGTGTTTACACGTAAGTCCATAACCCAGGTGGACTTAATTTTTGCATAAGATATGAGGTCTAGGCTGAAATTCCTTTTTTTTTCCACCTCTGGATAGGGATGCCCAATTGTACCAACACCTTGTTGAAAAGGCTATCCTTCCAGCAAATTGTTTTGTCAAGATGAGTAGGGCAGAATAGACATTTCTCCAAAGATGATATATGAAAGGCCAATAGGTACATGAAAAGATACTCAACGTCACTAGCCCCATGAGAAAACACACATGTCAGAATGACCATCATCAAAAAGACAAGACATAACAAAAGCTGATGTAGATGTGTAGAAAATGGAACATGTGCGCATTGTTGGTGGGACTCTAACTTAGTACAGCCACTAGAGAAAACAGCATGGAGGCTCCACAAAAAAATTAAAAATAAAACTACCCTATGATCCAGCAATTCCACATCTGGGACTGCATCCAAAGAAAATAAAAGTATTAATCTGAAAAGATATCTGCACCCTCATATTCATAGCAGCATTGTTTACAATAGACAAGACACAGAAACAACCTAAGTGGCCACTGATGGATGAATGAATAAAGAAGTTGGGGTATATATATACACAATGGATTATTACTCAGCTATAAAAAGAAAATTCTACTATTTGTGATAACAAAATGGGCCTTGAAGGCATTATGCTCAGTGAAATAAATGAGACACAGAAAGATAAATATTGTTGAACTCACTTATATGTGAAATCTAAAATTAACAAACAAACAAACTCATAGAAAAAGAGATCAGACTTGTAGTTACTAAAGGCAGAAGGTAGAGAGGGGGGAATGGAGAAAGGTGGTCAAAAGATACAAACTTCTAGTTATAAGATAAATAAGTACTAAGAATGTAATGTACAACATGATGAATATAGCTAACAATGCTGTACAATATATAAAAAAGTTAAGGCAGTAAGTCCTAAGAGTTGTCATAAAAAGAAGAAATATTTTTCTCCTTTTTTTAATTTTCTTCTCTCTTTTTATTGTATGTATATGAACATATAGATGTCACTTGAACCTATTGTGGTAATCATTTCACAATATATTTAAACCACACCCTCATGCTGTACACCTTAAACTCATGCAGTGATATATGTGAATTATTTTTCAATAAAACTTGAAAATATCAGCAGGACATTTTTATATGTGTCTATTTCTTGGCTCTCTGTTCTATTCCCTAAATCTATGTGTCCTATCATTCTACTAATGCCACACTGTTTGATTATCGTAGCTATATAGTAAATTTTAACATCGGGTAAAGTGACTTTTCCCACTTTATTATTCTTTTTCACAATGTTTAGCTCTTCTAGGTACAGAGCTTTCCCTTATAAATTTTAGAGTAAGCTCATATTTGTTTACAAAAAACCTTGTGGATATTACAGTAAAATTGCATTAAACCTGCATATCAGTTTAAGAAACTTTCTCTCCATTTATTTAGGTTTTCTTTAAATGATTTCATTTGCATCTTGTAATTTTCAGCATACAGATCCNATTAGATTTATATCTAAATATTTTTATTAAACAATTGTAAATGATATGGTGTTTTTAATTCATTTCCAATATTTATTGTTAATGTGTGATGGGGGGTCCACACAGGGAAGCACTGGGTTTGGTCAAGAGGTGTGGTGGTGGAGAGGAAGGTATGGGTATGAGCCTTAACTGTGGTTTTTACAGAAAGGAACAGATGAGGTAAGGTGGGCAGGTTTAGGATTAACTATTTTGAATAGTTTCAGTGGGCTCTGGGCTAGAGGTGCTGTCCTTAGCTGTCTGGTACCTGGCCCTGGGGTGATTAGGCAGAGGAAGAATACCTCTGAAAGTGAGCCCTCAATAAAAGAGGTAATTGGGTATGGGTTCCTCATTTGTTGGTTGCACAGGAAAGGTACATTTGTAGGCAAAACTTTTACTATCTTTAGGAATTGGCTGGCCCTGGGGTGTGAGCAATTCCTCCAGGGTAATGAAGGCCCCAAGATGTTAAAGCATCGAATACAGAACCTAGAAAATGTGGTTATTACAAATATTCTCCAATGATATATTAAATTAAAATGGTGAAAGTGTACATCCTTCCCTTGTTCCTGACATAGAGAGAAAACATTATGTTTTTTTTGTAGATGTTTTTTTTAACAAGTTAAGGAAGTTCCTTTCTGTTTTTACTTTACTGAGAGTTTTTGCCATGAAAGAGAGATGGAGTTTGGCATATATTTTTCTGCAACAATTAATATGATCATATAATTTTTCTTCTTGAGTTTGTTAATATGCTGGATTACATTGATTTAATGCTGAGTGTGCCTTGTATATCTGGAAAAATTTTTTATACACTGCTTGATTAGATTTGCTGATGTTTTATTGAAGATTTTTGCATCTAAGTTCAGGAGAGATCTTTGTTTATAGCTTTCTTTTCCTTTTTCTCTTTCCTTTTTCTTATTTTACTGGCATGGTGTTTGTACATTTTTGATGTAAAGATAATACTAGCCTTGTAAAATGAGTCGTAAAATCACCTTCTCTATTCTTTAGAATAAACTGTATAAACAAATGGTGCTAATTCTTCTTTAAATGTTTGGTAGAATTTTCTAGTGAAACCAATCTGGGCCTGGATATTTTTTGTTTTGAAATAATTAAAATTATAATTTCAGGAAGAAGAGAAGATGGTGGTAGAGTAGGAGAACCTTGGCTCACCTTGTCCCACAAATACAACTAGATAACTATCAAATCATCCTAAACACCCCCAGAAATCAACCTCAAGACTGGCAGAACAACTCCACAGCTAAAGGTAGAGAAGAGGCAAAATCAAAGAAGGTACGAAGTTCAGAGAGGTGATTTTGGAGAGAAATAGATCCTGGTACCTGCAGATGGGAGGGAGCCACAGTTGTGGAGAAAGGCAAGAGAAAGACTAGCACACAGGGAAGTGCATAAGTAAAGCATATTCCCATAGCATTTGGCTTGGAAAGTGAGAGGGGTTTAATTTCTTGAGTTCTTACAACCAGTGGCACTTAAAGCCTGGAGTTTTAAAGGCCATCAGGCTTGGCTCACATAAAGCCTAAAGGACATTGGGGCTGCTCTTGTAGAGAAGACAGGGCAAACAGCCAGCAGACATAAAGCACAGAAACAGTGATCAGAAGAGTGCCTGGGGCACACAGTGGGGAGGTTATTTGTTCATGTTGGAGCATATCCTAGAGAGGGAGCATTCATGGAGAGAATGTTCTGGGAACAAAGGAAATAGCAGGCATCATTTTCTCTCTTCCATCCCTCAGCATAAGCACAGGACCACCTGCAGGAATGAGTGCATAGCAGATACTCACTGCCTAACTTCCTTACATCAAGAGCCATGCCCCTGAGCTCCAGTGAACCAGCCTTTCAAGTCATGCTTGTCTTACCCCCAGTATGGTGGGCTCCCTCCCCTAAAAGACGGGCCCAAATCCTGCCAATACTGCACCTCCCAGCTCTGGAGTTTTGCAGAATCTTGGTTCTGGCAGTGGTGGCGACAGATCTCATTTCATATGCAGACCAGGGTGAGTTGTAAAACTCACCACATTCAGGCCAGGGACCAAGCACTGCTCACAAAAGGCAAAGAGAGCCTCTGGAAATGACTGGCCTGAAGGATAAAGTAGCCAGGATACAACCGCAGAGCATACGCAGCTCTCCCTGAAGATACTCCCTGAAGCTCCAGGCCCTAGGAAATAGGAGAAAATACATGGCAGGGCACTACAGGACCTCTTCTTCAAAAGAACATTACCCCCAAGAACATGGGCTACAGCTGACTTTCCTAACACAGAGAAGCAAGCACAGAGACATAGACAAAATGAGAAAACAGAGAATTGTGTACCAAATGAAAGAATAGGACAACACCACAGCCAGAGACCTAAATGATACATATATGATTAACATGTCTGATAGAGAATTTAAAGTAATGATCATGAAGGTATTACTTAGACTTGGGGAAAAAAGTGGAAGGTATCAGTGAGACCCTTAATACAGAGATAAGGAATAGCATAGCAGAAATAAAGGAGCTCAATAAACAAAATGAGAAACATGCTTGATGGATAAAACAGCAGGCTAGAAGAGGCAGACGAATGAATTAATAACCTAGAACAAAGTAATGGAAACTAATCAAATGAAAAAAGAGAAAGAAGAATCTCATCAACATGCAAAAAGACTTACAGAATTCAGCAACACCATCAAGCATAATAACAGTAGTATTATAGGACTTCCATAAGAAGAAGAGAGAAAAGAGGGCAAAACATTTATTTGAAGAAATAATAGCTGAAACCTCCCTAATCTGGGGAAGAAAACAGATATCCAGATCCAGGAGGCACAAAGAATCCCCAACAACAACAACAACAAAAAAAAAAAAAAAAAGAAAGAAAAAAANAAAAAAAAAAAAAAGAAAGAAAAAAAGAAAAAAAAGAAAAAGCAGATCCACACCAAGATGTAATGTAATTAAAGTGGCAAAATATATTGATAAAGAACAAAAATAAATCAGGAAGACAAAAGAAGACAGTAACTTACAAGAAGGCTATCAGCAGATTTTTTTAGCAGAAACTTTCCAACCCAGTGCTGAATGGGAAAAGTCTGCAGCCAAGAATACTCTATATAGCAAGGCTATCATTCAGGATAAAAAGAGAGATAAAGAGTTTCCAAGACAAACAAAACTAATGGAGTTCATAACCACAAAACCAGCCCAGGAAGAAATATTAAAAGGACTTTTTGAGTGGAAAGAAAACAACAAAAGGAACAGTACAGATTTAGTAAACACAAAGGCAATAAAAATGAATATTTCTATAAAGATTGGTCAAGGAATTCAAGAAATAAAAGGATGTAAAATATGATACCATATACCTAAAACATGGGGAGTAGAGGGGTTAAGAATGGGTTAAAACTTAAATGACCATCAACTTATTATAGACTGCTATATGCACAAGAGGTTATATACAAACTAAATGGTAACCGCAAATCAAAATATATATGCAAAGAATAAAGAGAAAGAAATCCAAAGCTATCACTAAAGAAAATCAGCAAAGCATGAAAGAGGGAAAGACAAAAAAGGATCAGATAAAATCTTCAGAAACAATCACAAAACTAATATAATGGCAATAAATAAATATCTATCAATAATTACTTTGAATGAAAATGGACTAAATTCTCCAATCAAAAGACACGGCATGACAGAATGGATTAAAAAGCAAGATCCATCTATATGCTGCCTACAAGAGACTCATTTTAGACCTAAGACACCTGCAGATTGAAAATGATGGGATGGAGAAACATTTATAATGCAAATAGATGCCAAAAGAAAGCCAGAGTAGCAATACTTATATTGAATACAATAGACTTTAAAATAAAAACTGTAATAAGAGACAAAGAAGAAAAGCTATATAATAATAAAGAGTAAATTACAACAAGAAGATATAACAATGGCAAATATACAAAATACATAAAACAGCTAATAACAAACATAAAGGAAGTAACCAACAATAATACAATAACTCTAGAAAATGTTA
>NW_027527378.1:2510631-2517059 GCF_008692635.1 Crocuta crocuta
TCTAGAGAACGTTAACACCCTACTTATATCAATACACAGATCATCTAAACAGAAAATCAATAAGGAAACAATGCTTTGAATGACACACTGGAACAGGTGAATTTAACAGATATATTCAAAACACTGTATCCTAAAACAGCAGAATACACAATCTTTTGAAGTGAGCATGGAACATTCTCCAGAATAGAACACATATTTAGGTCACAGAACAAGTCATGGCAAATTTTAAAAGATCAGGGTCATACCATATACCTTTTCTGACCACAACACTTTGAAACTAGAAGTCAACCACAAGAAAACACCTGGAAAAAACACAAATATTGCAGGTTAAATAACATACTACTAAACAATGACTGGCTCAACCAAGAAATCAAAGGTGAAATTAAACAATACATGGAGACAAATGAAAATGTAAACACAATGGTCCAAAACCTTTGGGATACAGCAAAAGGTGTTCTACGAGGGAAGTTTATAGCAATACAGGCCTTCCTCAAGAAGTAACAAAAATCTCAAATAAACAACCTAACCTTACACCTAAAAGAGTTAGAAGAAGAACAAACAAAACCCGTAACTAGTAAAAGGAAGAAAATAATAAAGATTACAGCAGAAATAAAAGATACAGAAACCAAAAAAAAAAAAAAAAAGTACAGATTAATGAAACAAGGAGCAGTTTAAAAAAAAATCCCATAAAATTTTAGCCAGACTTATCAAGAAAAAGAGAAAGTACTCCAGTCAATAAAATCACAAATGAGAGAGGAGAAATAACAACCAACACTACATAAATACAAACAATTCTAAGAGAATATTATGAAAACCTGTATGTCAACAAATTGGACAACCTAGAAGAAATGGATAAATTCCTATGAACTTATAAACTACCAAAACTGACAAGAAGCAAGAGAAAATATGAACAAACCAATAACCACAAAAGAAATTGAATCAGTAATCAAAAAACTCCCAACAAACAAAAGCCCATGACCAGAAGCCTTCATAGATGAAATATATGAAACTTTAAAGAAGATTTAATACCTACTTTTCTCAAACTATTTCAAAAAATAGAAATAGGAAAAAAAATTTCCAAATTCATTCTCTGAGGCCAGTATTACCTTGATACCAAAACCAGATAAAAACACCACACAAAAGAGAACTAAAGGCCAATATTTCTGATGAACATAGATGCAAAAATCCTCAACAAAATACTAGGAAATCAAGGGGTGCCTGGGTGGCCCAGTTTGTTAAGTGGTCAATTCTTGATTTTGGCTCATGTCATGATCTCTAGGTTTGTGGGTTCGAGCCTTGCATTGGGCTCTGTGCTGACAGGGGGGCCTGCTTAAGATTCTTTCTCTCCCTCTCTCCCTGCTCCTTGACTGCTCATGCTCTGTCTCTCTCAAAATAAATAAATAAACTTAAAAAAAATAGCAAACCAAATAAAAAAACATATTTAAAAATCAAACAATCAAGTGGGATTTATTTCTGGGATGCAACCGTGGTTTAATATTCACAAATTAATCAAAGTGGTACATCACATCAATAAGAGAAAGGATGAAAACTGAATAATCATTTTTATAGATGCAGAAAAAGCACTTGATGAAATACAACATCCATTCATGATAAAAACCATCAACAAAATAGATTTAGAGGGAACATACCTCAACATAATAAAAGCCATATATGAGAAACTCACAGCTAAAATCATCCTTAAAGGAAAGACTGAGAGCTTTTCCTCTAAGGTCAGGAAGAACACAAGGATGTCCACTCTTAGCACTTTTATTCAACATAGTACTGGATGTCCCAGTCACAGCAATCAGACAACAAACAAAAGGAAATAAAAGGTATCCAAATCAGTAAGAAGCAAAACTGTCAATATTTGCAGATGACATAATACTCTATGTAGAAAACCCAAAAATACTCTACCAAAAAACTGCTAAACTGATAAATGAATTAAGTTGCAGGATACAAAATCAATGTACAAAAATCTGTTGCATTTCTATACACCAATAATGTAGCAGCAGAAAGAGAAATTAAGAAAATAACCCCATTTACAATTTCATCCAAAATAATAAAATACCTAGAAAAAAACCCCAAAGACATGAAAGACCTATACTCTAAAAACTATAAAACACTGATGAAAGAAATTGATGACACAAAGAAATGGAAAGACATACCATGTTCATGGAATGGAAGAACAAATATTGTTACAATGCCTATACTACTGAAAGCAATCTACAGATTTAATGCAACCCCTATGAAAATACCAACAGCATTATTCACATAAATTAAACAAACAATCCTAAAAGTTGCTTGGGACCACAAAAGACCCCAAACAGCAAAGCTATCAAGAAAAAGAAAAGTAAAGCTGGAGGCATCACAACTCCAGACTTCAAGTTATACTGAAAACCTGTAGTAATCAAAAAGTATGTTACTGGAACAAAAATAGACCCATAGACCAAGAGAACAGAATAGGAATTTCAGAAATAATCCCACAATTATATGGTCAATTAATCTGCGACAAAGAAAGAAAGACTATGCAATGGGAGAAAGTCTCTTCAACAAGCACTGTTGGGAAAACTGGACAGCAACATGCAAAAGAATGAAACGAGACCACTTTCTCACATCTTACACAGAAATAAACTCAAAATTAATTAAAGACCTAAATGTGAAACCTGAAACCATAAACATCCTAAAAGAGAACACAGGTAGTCACTTATCTAACAACAGATGTAGCACATTTTTTCTAGATATGTCTCCTGAGGCAACGGAAACAAAAACAAAAAATAAACTATTGGGACTACATCAAAATAAAATGCTTCTGCACAGCCAAGAAAACAACAAAACTAAAAGACAGGGTGCTTAGGTGGTTCAGTCAGTTAGGGTTTTGGCTCAGGTCATGATCTTGCAGTTTCATGAGTTTGAGCTCTGTCTCAAGCTCTGGGCTGGCAGTTTTGAGCCTGCTTGGGATTCTCTCTCACTGTCTCTCTGCCCCCCCCACTGTCTCTGTCTCTTTCAAAATAAATAAAATATAAAAATTAAAAGAAAAAAACCTTAAAGGCAACCTGCAGAATGAGGAAAGATATTTGCAAATGACATATCCAATAGTGAGTTGGTACCCAAAATATATAAAGAACATACACAACTCAACATTGCAAAAACGAATAATCCAATTAAAAAATGGGCAGGAGACACGATCAGTCATTTTTCCAAAGAAGACATACAGATGGCCACAGACACATGAAAAGATGCTCATCATCACTCATCATTGGGGAAATGCAAATTAAAAAAAAAAAAACTACAATGAGATATCACCTCACACTTGTCAGAATGGCTAAAATCTACAACACAAGGAACAACAGGTGTTGATGAGAATGTGAAGAAAAAGGAACCTTTGTGCACTGTTAGTGGGAATGCAAACTGGTGCAGCTACTCTAGAAAACAGTATGGAGGTTTCTCAAAAAGTTAAAAATATGCTGAGAACAAACTGAGGACTGATAGGTGTGGGGGGGGAGGGGGGAGATGGGCATGGAGAAGGGCACTTGTGGGGATGAGCACTGGGTGTTATATGGAAACCAACTTGACAATAAACTATTTGTAAAAAAAAAAAAAAAGTTAAAAATAGAACTACCCTATGATCCAGCAATCATACTACTGGGTATTCACCCAAGGAATATAAAAACACTAATTCAGAGGGATACATGTACCCCTATGTTTATAGAAGCATTGCTTACAATAGCCAAATTATGTAAACAGCCTAAGTGTCCAACAATAGATGAATGGGTAAAGAAGATGTGATATGTGTACAATGGAATAGTATTCCAGAATAAAAAAGAATGAAATCCTGCCGTTTGCAATGACATGGATGGAGCTAAAGACTATAATGCTAAGTGAAATAAGTCAGAGAAAGACAAATACCATATGATTTCATTCATAAATGAAATTTAAGAAACAAAATAAAGATGGGGTGCCTGAGTGGCTCAGCTGGTTACGTGTCTGACCTCAGCTCAGGTCATGATTTCATGGTTTGTGAGTTTGAGCCCCACGTTGGGCTCTGCACTGACAGCTCAGATCTTGGAGGCTGCTTCAGATTCTGTGTCTCCCTCGCTCTCTGCCCCTCCCCCGCTTTCTCTCTCTGTCTCTGTCTTTCTCTGTCTCTCCCTGTCTCTCTCTCAAAAATAAATAAATAAATAAAAATTTTAATTATGTTAAAAAAGAAACAAAACAAAGGATAAAAGGGGAAAAAAGAGACAGAGAGGCAACCAAGAAACAGACTCTGAACTATAGACAACAAACTAATGGTTACCAGAAGAAAGATGGATAAGGGCATTGGTGATACAGGTGATGGGGATTAAGGAGTACACTTGTCATGATGAACACTGGGTGTTGTATGGAATTGTTGAATTACTATACTGTACACCCAAAACTAGCATAACACTGTATGTTAACTAACTGGAATTAAAAACCAGACTTTAAAAAATAAAAATAAAATAGAATATCTAAGAGGTAAAAAATAAAACTATGAATTCAGTTTATTTAGTGATTACAGAACTATTTAGATTATTTCATCTTGGTTTATTCTGGTAATTTGTAGGGGGTTTTAGTGATTAATCTTTTTTTTCCCAAAGTTTTAGAATTTATTTATGAGCACAAATATCTTTGTAGTATTCTCTGCTGAGTCAATAGTGATATTAACGGTTTCATTCCTGAAATTGGTCATGTTTGTCATCTTTCTTTTTGTCATTATCAATCTTTTTACTGATTTTTTTTTCTAAAAACAAGCTTTTTCTTTCATTACTTTTTCACTACTGTTTTCCTATTTTCAATTCATTGATTACTGCCTTCTATTACTTATTTCTGCTTCCTTTAGGTTTATTTTACTCTTTTTTGTAGGTTCTTGAGATAGGAAACTAAATTATTGAGTTGAGACTTTTCCTCTTTTCTGATATGTGCATTCAGTATTATGCATTTCTCTCTCAGCGCTCCTTAGTTGTGTCCCTCATATTTTGATATGTTATATATTCATTTGCATTGAGTTTTAGATATTTTTAAAATTTCCTTTGATACTTCCTTTTTGATATTTGGATTATTTAGAAGTATGAACTTATTCACACAGCCTCATTTCAAATGAGTGAAGTTGAAGTCCAGCTGCTCCCATGGCCCTGCTGATACCAGGGAGAAGGGAAGCAAAGTGCTGGCTTACACTTACCTCTTGTTGCAGGGTGAGGACAAAGGCTCACCTCCCAGCTGGGCCTCACTGAAACTGTCAGTTGGATGTATACAATTATGGCAAGTATTGCTAAAACCGTTTACTGTTGTTAGGTCACTTTTTTCCCAGTCCTTTGAAAAAAGGGACTAGGCTTTTCTTAGAGTTTTTTTGTTTTTTTTTTGTTTTTTTTTTGTTTTTTTTGGTCTGTGCCTATTGNATACTTAAAGCAATATGAAAACCCAAAAAACTTCACCAGTGTGTCCTTCCATCAGTCCCGAAGTCCATAAATATTCTGCCTTCTTCTTTCCACTTTTCAATGTTTTCCTATCCTTGTTTGTTATGTTATATCCAGAGATTTTTTAGTATGACAGAGAGGAACTGGGAAGAATGGGGTTCTTCCATATTGACTGGAACCAGAAGTCTATGGTGACTTTTTTGTTTGTTTGTTTGTTTTTTTATGAGAGAGAGAGAGAGCGCATGCACAAGGAGGAGAGAAGGGGCAGGGGAGAGGGAAAGAGAGAATATCAAGCAGGGTCCAAGCTCAGTGTGGAGTTTGATGCAAGGCTCAGTCTCATGACTCCGAGATTATGACCTGAGCTGAAATCAAGATGTGGACACTCAACAAACCCAGTGAGCCACCCAGGTGCCTCTATGATAAGTTTCTGATAATAAGGAGAGTGCTCATGCATGGAAAGTTGGAAGCCACTTCTATAATATATTTCTTGTCAGATATTTTCCCGTGTATACATTTTTGTGTGTTTCTTGAAAAAACTTTATTACACTACATAGACTATTTTTAAATGTCCTTTTACTCTGAGTATTATACCAGGCACTTTTCCTATTCTATCATAGTTTCCTTGTGAACATAATTTTAATGGCTTATTGAACTATCCTTCTGGCGTTAGCTATGTAGATTTTTCCTAGCTTTGCACCATTATAAATAATACTATAACAAACATATACGAGCATAAAGCTTTTCTTTAATTTAGGTTATTTCATTTTATTCTTATAAATGAAATTACTATGTCCAAGCATAAACATTTTGAAGTCAATTGGCATAATAGATTGCTTTAATTTTTAGTATATTTTGACATGGGAGGGTACCTTTCTCACCTAAAACCCAGCATTATCTAAAACCCAATTTTAAATGGTCCTTCTGAAATGAAAAAAAAACACATTTTATATCAACTAAATTAGAAAAGCTGATGTGAAATGAAGAAAACTTCCCTAA
>NW_027527378.1:2517243-2522357 GCF_008692635.1 Crocuta crocuta
ACATTATGTACTTAAAAAAAAAAAAAAATAGTAGTTACTTGAGAACCCTAAGGAAATATGCCTGAGAAGTCCTTTGAAGTAATCCAGATCCTGTAACATGTAAAACAGTAGCTGGCTGTGTTATTTATGGTGGTTGTTACTGAGGAAACCAAAGCAATGCCTTGCAAAATCTGGGTTTGTTAGGACAGAGAGATAGTTTGATGCTATTTCCAGTTCTTAGTCCCCAGAACAACCTAACATCACAGCTATACAGACATCAACCTGGACAGGATTATCTCTGTCCCTCAGTTCTAGGTTTCGTATTGTTCTCTTGGAATGTCTCAGTACAGCTTGTTCCTTGACACTTTAGCAGCTTAACCCTGTCTATCTAGTTATCTTTCATCTTTATTTCAGACTTACACAATAAAAAGCACAAAAGTTTGCTGGAAGAAATTAAAGAACAAATAAATAAATGGAAAGACATCCCATGTTCATGGGTCGAAAGACTTAACATTGCTTATATATCATATTACCCAAAGGGCTCTACAGAGCCAATGTAATCGCTATCAAAATATGAGTGGCACTTTATTTTTTTTTTATTTTTTTTAATAGTTTATTGTCAAATTAGTTTCCACATAACACTCAGTGCTCATCCCCACAAGTNGAGTGGCACTTTTTTTGAAGACAGAGAAAAACATAATTCTAAAATTCATATGGAACTACAAAGAATACCCAATAGTCAAAACTATCTTGAAAAAGAAGAATAAAGCTAGAGGCTTTGCATATTATGCTTTCAAAATATATTAAAAAGCTACAGGAATCCAAACGATATGGTACTGACATAAAGTAAGACATATTGGCTAATGGAACAGAATAGAGAGCCCAGAAATAAACTCATGCATATATGGTGAACTGATCTTCAATTAGAGTACCAAGACTACACAACGGGTAAAAGAGCCTCTTCAACAAATAGGACTACATCAAACTGTAAAGCTGTGCAGGATAGGAAAAAAATCAACAGAGTGAAAAGACAATCTATGGAATGGGAGAAGATAATTACAAACAATATATGTGATAAGGGGTTAATATCCTAAAAATATATAGGCCTCTTAAAAATCAACAGTAAAAAATACCAAATAATCTGATTAAAAATGGTTAAACAACTTGATTATACATTTCTCCAAAGAGGCATACAAATGGCCAACACCACTATTCAACAGGGAAATGCAAATCAAAATCACAATGAGGTATCACTTCACACGTGTTAGGATGGTTATTATTAAAAAAAAAAAGAAAAAAACAGAAAAATAAGAAGTATTAGTAAAGATATGGAGAAATGCACCCTCTTATACACTACTGGTGGGAAAGAAAAATGGTACAGCCACTGATGAAAAAAATTGTGGAGGTTCCTCAAAATATTTAAAGTAGAACTACCATATAATCCGCCAATCCCCCTTGTAGGTGTTTATCCAAAAGAATTGAAAAAATATCTTGCAGAGATATTTGCATTCCATGTTCATTGCAGCATTATATACAATAGCCAAGATGTGAAAACAACTGACATGTCCATTGACAGATGAATGGATAAATGAAATGTGCCAGTCATAGAAGGACAAATATTGCATAATTTCATTTCTATGAGGTATCTAAAGTAGTTAAACTTGTAAAGGCAAAAAGAGGAGTGGTGGTTACCAAGGGTTAGGAGAAGGGGAAAATAAGGAGTTGCTTTCTGTTCAATGGGTATAGGATTTCAGTTAGGCAAAATGAAAAAGTTCTAGAGATCTGCTGTACAACATGCATATGGTGAGCCATACTGTACTATATACTTATTTTTTTTTTTACAAATAGTTTATTGTCAAGCTGGTTTCCACATAACACCCACTGCTCATCCCCACAAGCGCCTTCCTCCATGCCCATCTACCCCCTCCCCCCCACACCCATAAGTCCTCAGTCTGTTCTCAGCATTCAAGAGTCTCTCATGGTTTGCCTCTCTCCCTTTCCCCCACCATTTCTCCCCTTCTTCTCCCCCATGGTCCTCCATTAAGTTCCTCCTAATCCTCCTATACGTGCAAACATATGATATTTGTCCTTTTCTGCCTGACTTATTCCCCTAAGCATAACACCCTCAAGGTCCATCCATGTTGCTACTTTAAAATATACTAAGAAGTTAGATCTCATGTTGTATGTCTTTTACAACAATAAAAAAATACCTCTCAGCACTATNGGCTTACCATCTTTTTACATGTAAACATCAAGGAAATTATACAATATTGCTCTCCTGCCACTGACTAAAGCTAGCTCGCATTGATTGAATATCTACTACTGTGTTATTTATAAGCTGTCTTATTTAGTTCTCTAAAGGAATCCTGCAAGATCAATATTACTCATGCATTTATTAATTCATGTAACAAATATTTTTGTGTATCTGCTATTTGCCTGCACTGTTTAAGGCACTGGAGATAAGACGGTGTGCAAGACAAGCAAATGACCTGACCTCATGAAACTTAGATTTCAGGGAAGGAGACAGAAAATAAATAGTCACACAAATTTTTATAAGTAGATATAAAACTATGACACAACTTAAAATAAAGTAATGTAATACAATAAAATTCAATATTATGTCAACTGGTCTGGGAAGAAAAGAGAATGAGTCCACTGAAAAGAAAACCTCAAAAGGCTACCTCAAGAAACAAGACAAAGTACACATGGTGGAGAGTCCCAAATATCACTAGAAGTAGGGAAATAAAATAATCAAAGTCTCAACAAGAGAGACCAAGAGACACCATTAAAAGAACACTTTCTGAAGGAACAGGCCCTGGACAGTCAAAGAGCCTTCTTTAATCTCTAGCCAGGCTTCTCAAAAAGAAAAGACTGAGCACCCAAATAGACAAAATCACGAATGAAAATGGATTTATTATAACCAATCCCTCAGAAATACAAGCAATTATCAGGGAATACTATGAAAAATTATATGCCCACAAATTGGACAACTTAGAAGAAGTGGACAAGGNTTCTCTCTCTGACCCTCCCCTGCTCACGCTGTCTCTCTCTCTCTCCTAGAAATAAATAAAAGAAAATAAAAAAAAATTGGAAGAGATAGAAAATCTGAGCAGACTCATAACTAGTGAAGAAACTGGATTAGTTATCAAAATTCTCCCAACAAATAAGAGCCCTGGGCTAGATGACTTCCCTGGGGAATTCTACCAGACATTTAAATCAGTGTTAATACCTATTCTTCTCAAGATATTCCAATAATTATAAAAGGAAGGAAAACTTCCAGACTCATGCTACGAAGACAGCGTCACTTTGATTTCCAAACCAGACAGAGACCCAGCAAATAAAAGAGAACTACAGGCCAATATCCTTGATGAATACAGATGCAAAAATCCTCAACGAGATACTTGCAAATCAAATGCAACAGCACACAAAATATTATCCACCATGATCAAGTGGAATTCATTCCTGGGTTATAGGGCTGGTTCAATATTCGCAAATCAATCAATGTGATACATCACATTAACAAAAGTAAAGATTAAAAACCATATGATCCTGTTGATAGCTGCAGAAAAAGCACTGAACAAAATACAGCTTCCTTTCTTAATAAAGACCCTCGAGAAAGTTGGGATAGAAAGAACTTACTTAAACATCATAAAAGCCATTTATGAAAAGCCCTCGGCTAATATTGTCCTCAATGGGGAAAAACTGAGAGCTTTCCCCCTGTGATCAGGAACACAATAGGGATGTCCACTCTCACCAGTGTTGTGTAACACAGTGCTAGAAGTCCTAACATCAGTAATCATACAACAAAAGGAAATAAAAGGCATCAGAATTGGCAAAGAGGAAGTGAAACTTTCACTTTTTGCAGATGACATGATACTCTACATGGAAAACCCGGCAGGACTCCACCAGAAGCCTGCTAAGTAGAACTGATCCATGAATTCAGCAAAGTTGCAGGGTCCAAAATCAAGGTACAGAAATCAGTTGCATTTTTATATACCAATAATGAGGCAACAGAAAAAGAAATCAAGAAACGGATCCCATTCACAATTGCACAAAAAACCATAAAATACCTAGGAATAAACCTAACCAAAGATATAGGAGATCTGTATGATGAAACTTATAGAACTCTTATGAAGGAAATTGAGGAAGACATAAAGAAATGGAAAAACATTTCATGCNATCCACCATGATCAAGTGGAATTCATTCCTGGGTTATAGGGCTGGTTCAATATTCGCAAATCAATCAATGTGATACATCACATTAACAAAAGTAAAGATTAAAAACCATATGATCCTGTTGATAGCTGCAGAAAAAGCACTGAACAAAATACAGCTTCCTTTCTTAATAAAGACCCTCGAGAAAGTTGGGATAGAAAGAACTTACTTAAACATCATAAAAGCCATTTATGAAAAGCCCTCGGCTAATATTGTCCTCAATGGGGAAAAACTGAGAGCTTTCCNCTACACCCAAAAAACAAATAATCCAGTGAAGAAATGGGTAGAAGACATGAACAGACACTTCTTTAAAGAGGACATGGTCAACAGTCCTCAGAGAATACAAATAAGGCTAAAATGAACATATCAGGAGACTCTAGATGCTGGTAAGGATGTGGAGAAACAGGCACCCTCCTATACTGTTGGTGGAAATGTAAACTGGTGCAGCCCCTCTGGAAAACGGTGTGGAGGTTCCTCAAAAAATTCACAATAGAACTCCCCTACAACCCAGCAATAGTACTGCTAGGAATTTACCCAAGGGATCCAGGAGTGCTGATGCATAGGGGCACAGGTACCTCAATGTTCATAGCAGCACTCTCAACAATAGCCAAATCATGGAAAGAGCCTCAGTGTTCATCAACTGGTGAATGGATCCAGAAGATGTGGTTTATCTATACAATGGAATACTACATAGCAATGAGAAAGAATGAAATCTGGCCATGTGTAGCAACGTGAATGGAACTCGAGGGTGTTATGTTAAGTGAAATTAAGTCAGGCTGAGAAGGACAGATACCATATCTTTTCACTCATATGTGAAACAGTAGAAACTTAACAGAGGATCATGGGGAAGGGGAAAAAATAGTTAAGGAGAGGGAGGGAGGCAAACCATAAGAGACTGAAATACTGAGAATAAACTGAGG
>NW_027527378.1:2522369-2523588 GCF_008692635.1 Crocuta crocuta
AGGAGGTAGCACTTATTTTATTTTATGTTGTTTTAAATAATGTATTGTCAAGTTAGCTACCATACAGTGTATAGTAATCTTGGCTTTGGGAGTGGATTCCCGTGGTTCATCATTTACATACAACACCCAGTGCTCATCCCAACAAGTGCCTTCCTTAATGTCCATCTCCTATTTCTCTGCCCCCAACCCACACCCCCTTCAACCCCCAATTTGTTTTCTGTATTGGAGAGTATCTTATGGTTTGCTTCCCTCTGTTTGTAACTTATTTTTCCTTCCCTTCCCCTATGGTGTTGTTAGGTTTCTCAAATTCCACATATGAGTGAAAACATATGGTATCTGTCTTTCTCTGAATGACTTATTTCACTTCGCAAAATACCCTCCAGTTCCATCCATGTTGTTACAAACGGCAAGATTTCATTCTTTTTCATAAGTGAGTAACATTCCACTGTATAAACCACATCTTCTTTATTCATCAAATAATGGACATTTGGGGTCTTTCCATAATTTGGCTATTGTTGAGGAGACGGCATTAAACATATCAGTGAAGTGAGAGAATAGCCATAAAATATCTGAGAAAAGAGCACTTCTGGCAAAGAGAACAGCAAAGAAAAGGCCATGAGGGAGAAGAATGTTTGTATATTCAAATAATATGGAAGAGGCCAGTGTGGCTGGAAGCTAGAAGAGATGAAATCTCAGAGAAGTGGAGGTTTCAGTTTTCATCCAACTAATGGCCGACTTAGTACTTCTGCAGATTGGCTGACTCCAAACACCATGCCTATTCCATTACCCTCAGCCATTTATTACAATAGCCTGTTACAGCTTCATCAAGGATAGAACAAAAGCTATGAAAAACATGTTTCCAAAAGCATTTTACACAGCTACATGGGCTCCCCATCACCATTTTTCCACACTGCTGCAGGGAAATGGGACAAACACTTGAAGCACATGTATTATTAGTTTTGTTACTATTTTTGCAAAGGGGATTTTTATGGTTAGTAATAGAAAATATTGTTTTAATTATACATATAATAATGAAGGAACAATACCCTTTTTATTTTGACTTTGCTTCTTTTTTAAAAAAAATTCCAGTACTCTTAACATACACTGTTATATTAGTTTCACATTTACAGTACAGCAATTCAACAATTCTATACATTACTCAGGGCTCATCATAAGTGTCCTCTTAATCCTTTTCATCTATTTTACTCATCCACCTATG
>NW_027527378.1:2523642-2531701 GCF_008692635.1 Crocuta crocuta
CCAATGGTAAACACCAGTGTATTCTATGTAGTAAAGAGTCTGTTTTCTGGTTTGTCTCTTTTTTCCTTTTGTTCCTTTGTTTTGTTGCTTAAATTGTACATAACAGTGAAATGATATGGTGCTTGTTTTCTCTGACTAACTTATTTCATATAACATTATACCCTCTAGATTCATCCATATTGCTCACCAGGCAAGATTTCATTCTTTTTATGGCTGAGTAATATTTCATTGTATATGTACCATTTCTTCTTTATACATTCATTTATGCATGGACACTTCAGCTGCTTCCATAAGTTGGCTATTGTAAATAATGCTGCAATAAACACAGGAGTGGATATATCTTTTCAAATCAGTGCTTTTATATTCTTTGGGTAAATTCTCAGTAGTGGAATTACTGGATTCTATGGTAATTATATTTTTAATTTTTTGAGGAAACTCCATACTGTTTTCCACAGTAGCTGTGCCACTTTGCATTCCCACCAACAGGGCACAAGTGTTCCATTTTCTCCACATGTTCATCAACACTTGCTGATTCTTGTGTTATTGATTTTAACAATTGTAACAGGTATGAAGTGATATATCATTGCGATTTTGATTTGCATTTCCCTGATGATTAGTAAGTTGAACATCTTTTCATTTCTCTGTTGGCCATCTGTACGTCTTTGCAGAAATGTCTGTTCATGTCTTCTACTCATTTTTTAATTGGATTATTTGATTTCATAGTGTTGAGTTGTATAAGTTCTTTATGTATTTTGGATACTATCTGTTTATTGGATATGTCATTTGCAAATATCTGTTCCTATTCACTGGGTTACCTTTTACTTTTCTTGATAGTTTCCTTTGCTGTGTAAAGTTTTTTTTAGTTTGATGTAGTCCCATCTAGAAAAATGTTGCTACAGCCAGTGTTGGAGAAATTGCTGCCTGTGCTCTCTTCAATGATTTTTATGGTTTTAGGTATTAGGTCCTTAATCCATTTTGAGTTTATTTTTCTGTATGGTGTAAGAAAGTGGGCCAGTTTCATTTATTTTTCATGTAGCTGTCCAGTTTTCACAACACCATCTGTTGAAGAGACTGTATTTTCCCCATTGCATATTCTTGCCTCCTTTGTTCAAGATTAATTGACCATTTAATGGGGGGTTATTTCTGGGCTCTCTATTGTGTTCCATTGATCTATGTGTCTATTTTTGTGCCAGTGCCATACTGTTTTGGTTACTACATCTTTGTAGTATACCTTGAAATCTGGGATTGTGATACCTCTAGTTTTGTTCTTTTTCAAGATTGCTTTGCTATTTGGGGTGTTTTGTGGTTCCATACAAATTTTAGGATTATTTCATGTCTGTGAACAATGCTGTTGGCATTTTGATAGGCATTGAATTAAATCTGTAGACTGCTTTGAGTAGTACGGACATTTTAACAATATTTGTTCTCCCAATTCATGAGCATGGAGGACCTTTCCATTTGTTTGTATCATCTTCCATTTCTTTCATAAATGTTTTATAGTTTTAAGAGTACAGGTCTTTCATGTCCTTGGTTAAGTTTATTTCTAGGTATTTTATTATTTTTGGTTCAATTGTAAGTGGGAATTTTTCTTTATTTTGAGAGAGAGAGAGAAAGAGAGAGAGAAAGAGAACAAGCAGGGGAGAATCAGAGAGAGGGAGAGAATCCTGATGCAGGGCTCAATCTTACGACTGCAAGATGACGACCAGAGCCAATACCAAGAGTCGGATGCTCCACTGACTGAGCCACCAAGGCACCAATGGGACTGTTTTCATAATTTCCCTTTCTGCATCCTCATTATTACTGCATAGAAATGTAATGGTTTTCTGAATACCCTCCAAACTTACTGAATTCATTAATCAGTTCTGGTAGTTTTTTGGTTGTCTTTAGGGTTTTCTCTATGTAGTATCATGACATCTGCAAATAGTGACAGTTTTAGTTCTTCCTTATCATTTTGGATGCCTTTTATTTCTTTTTGTTGTCTGATTGCTGTGGTTCGGATGTCCAATACTATGTTGAATAGAAGTGGTGAGGGTGGACATCCTTGTCTTGTTCCTGATCTTAGGGGAAAAGCTCTCAGTTCTTCACCACTGAGTAGGGGTTTTTCATAGAAGGCCTTTATAATGCTGAGGTATGTTTCCTCTAAACTTACTTTGTTGAGGGTTTTTATCATGGATGTGCCTTGTCAAATGCTTTTTCTTTTTCTTTTTCTTTTTTTTTTTAAATGTTTATTTATTTCTAGGAGACAGAGAGAGAGACAGCGTGAGCAGGGGAGGGTCAGAGAGAGAGGGAGTCACAGACTGAAACAGGCTCCAGGCTCTGAGCTGGCAGTCAGCACAGAGCCTGACGCGGGGCTCGAACCCACGAAACGTGAGATCATGACCTAAGTGAAAGTCGGACGCTTAACCAACTAAGCCACCCAGGCATCCCTCAAATGCTTTTTCTTTATCTATTGAAATTATCATTCAGCTTTTGTCCTTTCTCTTATTGATGTGATGTACTGTGCTGATTGATTTGTGAATATTGAAACATCCTTTCATCCCAGGAATAAATTCGATTTGATTGGGATAAATGATTTTTTAAAGTATTTTGCATTTTGTTTGCTAATATTTGTTTGAGGATTTTTACATCTATGTTCAGCAGAGAAATTGACCTGTAGTTCGTTTTTTTTAGTGTCTTTATCTTGTTTTGGTACCAGGGTAATGCAGGGTAATTCATAGAATGAATTTGGAAGTTTTCACTTCATTTCTATTTTTTGGAATAGTTGAAGAAGAATAGTTATTAACTCTTCTTTAAATATTTCATAGAATTCACCTGTGAAGCCATCTGGTTGGACTTTTGTTTGTTGGGAGTTTTTTGAGGACAGATTCAATTTCATTGCTGTCAATCGGTCTGTTCAAATTTTGTAATTCTTCCAGATTCAGTTTTGGAAAGTTATATGTTTGTACAAATTTATCCATTTCTTCTAGGTTGTCCAATTTGTTGGCATATAATTTTTCATAATATTATCTTATGATCATTTGTATTTTTGTAATGTTGATTGTAATTTCTTTTCTTTTATTTCATATTTTATTTGAGACCTCTGTGAAGATTTTTTGATGAATCTGGCTGAAGGCTTATCAATTTTGTTGAACTTTTCAAAGAATCAGCTACTGATTTTGTTGATCTTTCTTACTATGTTTTACTTCTATTTTATTTATTTCTGCTCTAATCTTTATTATTTCCTTCCTATTTTATTTTATTTATTTTTCACAAGTTAGCTAACATATAGTATAGTCTTGGCTTTAGGACTAGATTCCAATGAGTCCTCACTTACATATAACACATAGTGCTCATCCCCAACAAGTGCCCATTTTCCCCAACCCCATCAAACCTCAGTGTATATTTAAGAGTCTCTCATGGTTTGCCTCCCTCTTTGTTTTTATTTTTTACTGGTTTTGAGTTTTGTTTGTTTTTCTTTTTCTAGCTCCTTCTGGTGTAAGGTTACGTTGTTTGAGATTTGTCTTGCTCCTGGAGGGAGGCCTGAATTCCTAACAAACTTCCTTCTTAGAACAGCTTTTGCAGTATCCCAAGATATTGGATTGTTGTGTTTTAATTTCATTTGTCTCCATGTATTTTTTAATTTCCCCTTTGATTTCTTGATTGACTCATTCATTGTTTAGTATCATGTTAGTTAACCTCCATGCATTTGTGTTCTTTCTAGATTTTTTTCTTCTGGTTGATTTCTAGTTTCATAGAATTGTGGTCAGACAAGGTGCTTAGTATGATTTCATTCTTTTTTATTTTTTTGATACTTGTTTTGTGGCGTCATATGTGATCTATTCTGGAGAATGTTCCATGTACACCTGACAAAAATGTGCATTTTGCTCTTTTAGGATGGAATGTTCTGAATATATCTATTAGTGCCATCTGGTCCAATATGTCATTCAAAGTCACTGTTTTCTTATTGATTTTCTGATTGGATGATATATTCATTGATTTAAGTGGGGTGTTAAAGTCCCCTACAATTATTGTATTACTATCAACTACTTCCTTTATGCTTGTTACTAGCTGATTTATGTATTTGGGTGCTCCTACGTTGGGCGCATAAATAATATTTACAACTGGTGTATCTTCTTGTTGGATTGCTCCCTTTCTGATTATATAGTGTGCTTCTTTGTCTTTGTTATAGTCTTTGTTTTAAAGTCTATTTTGTCCTATATTAAGTATTTCTGCCCTTGCTTTCTTTTCACATCCATTTGCAAGATAAATGCTTTTCTTTTCCCTCACTCTCAATCTTCATGTGAATTTAGGTCTAAAAAGAGTCTCATATAGGCAGTATATAGTTGGGTCTTGCATTTTCATTCGTTCCAACACCCTGTGTCATTTGATTTGAATATTTATTCCATTTATGTTCAAAATGATTATTGATAGGTATGTACTTATTACCATTTTGTTACTTGTTTTCTGGTGTTTTTTTTTTTGTTGTTGTTGTTCTCTGTTCCTTTCTTCTCTTACTCTCTTCTCTCCCAGTTTGCTGGCTTTCTTTAGTGATATACTTGGATTCTTTTCTCTTTGTTTTTTGCATGTCTATTACTGGTTTTTGATTTGTGGTTACCATGCAGTTTGTATATAACTTCACTGCATTGTCTATATTAAGTTGATTGTCACTTCAGTTCGATTCCATTCTTTACTCCTCTTCCTCCACGTTTTAGGTATATGGTGTCATACTTTACATCCTTTTATTCTGTGATACCTTTCACTGATTTTTATAGATATACTTATTTTTACTGCTTTTGTGCTTTCTTCTTTTCTTATTCCTACTTATGGTCTTTCCTTTCCACTCCAAGAGTCCCCTTTAGTATTTCTTGTAGGGTTGTTTTAGTGGTGATGAATTCCTTTAACTTTTGTTTGTCTGGGAAACTCTTTATCTCTTTTCCTATTATGAATGATAGCTTTGCTAGATAGAGCATTCTTGGCTGCAGGTTTTTTTTTTCTTTGTACTTTGAATATATTACATCATGTGCTTCTGGCCTGCAAAGCTTCTACTGAAACATCAGCTGACAGTCTTATGAGGTTTCCCTTATACGTAACTATTTTCCTTTGCTGCCTTTAAAATTCTCTCTTTATCACCTTGTTTGTTTTGTTATTGTTTGCATTTTAATTACCATTTGTCTTGGTGTGAATCTCCTTGGGTTGATTTTGTTGAAAACTCTCTGTGTCTCCTAGATATGGATTTATGTTTCCTTCCCCAGATTTAGGAAGTTTTCAGCTATTATTTCTTCAAATAAATTTTCTGCTCCCTTTCTCTCTTTCCTTCTTGGATCCCAAAAATGCAGATATCATTATGCTTGAGATATTATATTGCTGACTTACCTAAGCCTCTTTTCACATTTTATTATTATTTTTCTCTCTCTTTTGTTCTGCTTAATTGTTTTTCTTACCTCTGTATATTACTTACCTCTGTTTCATTTAGCTGTCTTGCTGTTTATTTGTCCTGTTTTTTGTTTTGTTTTGGGGACATATTCCTTTGTCTCCTCACTTTGTCTAACTCTCTGTGTCAATTCCTATGTATTAGGAAAGTCAGCTACATCTCTTACTCTTGAAAGCAGTGTCCCTATGAAGAAGAGGTCCTATAGTGCCCTGTGGTGCAATGCTCCCTGCTCACCAGAACCTGATGTTTCGGGGATCTCTCCTCTGTGTGTTGCATACACCCTACTCTTTTGGCTGAGTCACTTTTGCCTTCAGTCCTTTAGTCCACAACATCTCTCTTTGCCTGGTGTGGGCCAGATTTGGTCTCTGTGTTGTTTGTGGGCCCATCTGGGCCCACCTTGGGCTTGAGTGAGTTAGACAAGGTGTTTGCCAGAGATGACAGAGCACCAAACTGCAAGCCACTTTCTTTGTGTTGTTTTCTGAGAAGCTTTCATTGGTGGCTAGGCCTCAAGTCAGATCTGATGTCTGTCCCCAGCCCACTGGTGCCATAGTTGGACTGGTGTATATAGTGTGGTTCTCTTCCCCTCTCCCTGGGGCAGGAGTCATTTTGGCTTGGTGCTGGCCCCAGTTAGGGCTGCTTGCACACTGCCAGGTTAGTGGTACTTCTTTGGATGGTCTCCAGCCAAGGGTTTATTAGAGGAGGTAGTTCATAGAAGAACATGGGGGAAGGGCACCCAGTGCTAGCAAGGTCCATGCTGGTTTGCTGAGGTGGGGAGCATGTAACTGCCTGGGAAAACTCCTGTTTAGGCTTGGATAGAGGGGGCATTTCAGCAGGAGAATGGTTGTGTTGCTAGCCAGCTAGGTGGAGAGTGTTTGCACTCTGCTGTTTCCTGCAGGCATCTGTGTATCTTGGCTGCAGTGTTGGATAGGTAGATAGAACTCACTAGCTTTTTTCTTGGAGAAGTCTCTCCAAAATCTCTGCTCCTCCAGCACATGCTCTGAGATTAGTAAACAAATCTCCCTCCTGCATACCCCAGGCAGTTTTCAACTGCTGCTTCTATAGTATATTTCCATGAGCTGCTTATTATGCTGCCTCTTTAAAGGCAGAGATTCAGTTTCCTATTACCCTCCCAGTTTTCCCAGAGCAGAGCCAGCTGATTTTTAAATTCCAGGTGTTAAGCACTGCTGATTTTAAGAACTCATGAAATTATGCCTCTCTGGTTTTCTTGCAGGTTACCCATGCCTGGGGTGCTTGGTATGAGGGTTTCGTCCTCTTCCCTCCCACATACAGCCCTGTTGGTCCATTTAGGTCCTGACCAGGTCTCTGCCCTTCCTACCAGTTTCCATGTGGTCCATACTCTCTATTTAGCTGCAGAGAGTGTGTTCTGCCAGTCGCCAGGTCATTTTCCAGGTCATTTACACTGATGTGGGTGTTATCTAGTTATATCTGTGGGACAAGTTGAGCATAGGATCCTCTTTGCCATCTTCCCTGGTAGTCTTAAGTTTTATTTTTTTTAAACAGTTTATTTATTTTGTCTAACTGTGTGAGAGAAAGAGCATGAGCCCAGGAGGGGCAGAGAGAAAGAAAGAGAGAGAATATCCCAAGCAGGCTCTGAGCTGTCAGTGCAGAGCCTGAAGCAGGGCTTGATCTCATGAATCATCAGACACTTAACTGAGCCACTCAGGCATCCCTTAAGTTTTCTTCTTAATAAAAGCCAAGGCTATTTTCTATTTTTATTTCTAGTGTCCTCATACTGAATAAAGGATACTCTTTGCCACATCATGAAAAATCCATAATTTTTAATTAAGATTGAAAGCAAAAACTGTCTACAAATTTTAGGTCTTCAAAGAGTTAGGAAAAACTGACATGTAATATTTACTGATGTTTTGCTACTACAATGTTGATGAGAAAATAAAATATTACTTGAATATTCTGGCTGTCTTATTTGAGACTCATATTTTTCACAAAATTGTCATCTGCAGTGAAGAGTAAAGTTTGTAAGGTGCCTTAACCACCTCAAGATGTGTGTTAATAAAAATAGAGCATTTATGTTGATTTAAAATTTTTCCATGTACATCACTGATTTTACATAGTAAATATGCTAATCTCTGAATGCAATCTCCACAATATCTCATGAGAGTACTATGGAAGACCTTAAGAAATTCAGTGGCCCATGGGGCACCTGGGTGGCTCACTTGGTTGAGCGTCCGACTTAAGCTCAGGTCATGATCTCACGGTTTGTGGGTTCCAGCCCCGCGTCCGGCTCTGTGCTGACAGCTAGTTCAGAGCCTGAAGCCTGCTTTGGATTCTGTGTCTCCCTCTTTCTCTGACCCTCCCCTGCTCACACTGTCTCTCTCTCTCTCAGAAATAAATAAAACATTTTAAAAATTAAAAAAAAGAAAGATACTCAAAAAAGAAAAAAAAAGAAATTCAATGGCTCTTTGGGAAACTTAATTTTTTACAGGACAGGTTAGAAAATTAATATTTCTGACCAAGTGTACATTTCCATTTTTTAAAAGAACTATTTCAATGAAACTTAGAATCTAAGATGAAAAGGGTAAAACTATTCAAAAAACACACTTCATATCATGGTGATTCATGCTAACAAGTATTGAGCAAGTTACAAAAGGGCAGCAAAAAGACAATTTA
>NW_027527378.1:2532947-2533697 GCF_008692635.1 Crocuta crocuta
ATATGGCTAGAAAAGAAAAAAAAAATCCTCCTGAAAAGGAAACTAGCAAAATTGCATTTCATGCCTTTATATAAATTTTTTGACACTAAAATTTTATTTTTATACAAATTTATCATTAACACTAATATAAGAAACTACTTTTACCATAAAAAGTGAAAATGTTGTACTATATTAAGGCTCTTAGGTATTTTTAAAAAATTGACCCACAGGATATAATTGCTAAGTAAAATAAGTCAGACAGAGAAAGACAAATACCATATGATTTCACTCATATACAGAATTTAAGAAACAAAATAAAAAAAGAGAAAAAGACAAACAAACAAAAATAGACTCTTAAATACAGAGAATAAACCGGTGGTTGCCAGAGAAGGGTTGGGTAGGGAGGTGGGTGATATAAAATAAAGGTATTAATGTGATGAGCACCAAGTAATGTAGAGAATTGTTAGATTATTTTTCACCTGAAACTAACATAGTAGTGTATATTAATTATACTTCAATTTTTAGAAAATTGAAAAATTAGAGTTTATTATCTTAAAATGTGTATGTTTTAGAAATCAAATGATTAACACATTTTAAAGTCTTTCTAACATGCTAAGCATAACATAACCAAAACAGCTATTTTGAAAAAACTTACCTAGCCTATTTCCCTGCTACAAATGTTCTCACTTGCCTAATTTCTACTGTTACAATATTATTTAAAACTAAATTAAATGTAATAAGTGAATTTATTTTCATTAAGATTACCAGTAC
>NW_027527378.1:2533760-2538109 GCF_008692635.1 Crocuta crocuta
CAAAGTTTTGTTCCTCAAAACCACATTTTGATTCTCACTTGTGTTCTGCCTTTTCTTCCTATTATAAAACTGACATTTGATGGAGAGAAAAATAATTAATTGGCAGAGGGAGAATGAAAATAGGCATGTTTATAGTCTCATTTAATCTTGGGCAAAGGCATTTATCATTTCATTATCTTCTCTCTGTTCCTGTCTTTGTCTCTGGCTCCCTCTCTCTCCTCTCTTTCTCTTTCTCTCTCTAAGGCAGCATGACTTTCTAAAAGAACACTTGGGCTTTAGAACCACTCAAACCTCAGTTCAACTCCCATCAATTCCATTTCCTTTCAGCGTGTCAGTTTGCTAATCTATAAGGGTATAATAATAATACCCATTTTATAAAGTTATACTAAAGATTTACTTAACTGAAATAAGGCATATAAATAATATAGCATAGTGTCCATCATGTTTTACAAAGGGATGTTTAAGAGAAAACCTCTGACAGTGGATACCAGTGAGAGCAGATGTAAGACCATCTAAAACCCAAGAAAGGCCTGCATCATTAGACCAGATTATTGTGGTGTGTATCTTCCATTTCCTTCTCCAAATCCCCTCTACCACCTTCTCTACTCAGCTCTGTTTCCAAGAGAACAGGAAACTAGAGCAAAGCCCTAGAGAACAGCTAGAGACCTCCTGGGTTATAGGGTTTTTCTGACATCTGCTATTGTCTTCTCTCACTAGGTGAAATTCATGCTATGTATGACATCAGCACTGAGCAAACAAATTCTAGACTGAGATTCAAGAGACAGCTCCCTAAGCCCCACAGAACTGGGCTACCAAGGGAGCCGCTACAGAGTTAGGAAGTCATAACTATAAGTTCCAAACTCCTAGAGTACACATCACAATCCACAGAAACAGGAATGCCTTACATTCTGTCTCTCTTTCCACTTAACTCAGTTCCCAATTCAAGTTTCACAGAAGAGCATATTATTGGTGAAACACAAATACCATTCAGAATTCTAGCTGAAAGTGAGTTTTTCAGTCTTTGAAGTACAGAAAGACACACTAGAAAAATGTTGAAACAGAAGACTAAGCCACTCCTTAGCATCTGCTATAGTATGCTATCAAGCTCAAGCAGTTGGTGATGGCCTCTCTTTGGCATCTGAAAAGACTGGGAGAAGTACAACTGCAGATTGAAGCATATAATTAATGGAAGATACCAAAAAATGAAGAAAAGGAGTTGACTGTGAAGCTCAAAAGAAGTCAAATGCATATCATCTTCTTAAAGATATCAGGTGTAAGGATTTTCATGAATGCAATTTCTTTGAACAGTGCAGTCTCTGCCTACATTTCTGATGTGGACAGGATCCTATAGTAAAATACCTTAGCACACCCACTAGCAGGAAGACAATTTCAGGATCTGGATCTGGATATTCCTTATGCACTCAGGCATATCTGGACACCAAAGAGACATGAAGACTAACTACTTTGTGTGAAGGTATCTCCCCCAGTGATGCTGTATGTGACTAGAATAGCTCTTCCTCTGCTGTTAATATTTTGGAAAATGAAATAAGTACAATTTTTTTAATTTTATATTTTTTTCTCAGCTTACAAAAATAAGCAAGGGATTATTGGAGTTATCCCTGAAAAACAGTAGCAATTAATAAAGTAAGATAATAATTAAATAAAAGAATGCTCATTACTCCAACAAAGGTGAGATAGGACTACAGTATAATATAAAATGAAATGAAACAATGACATATATGTACACTATTGGGGAAAAACTTTTTAAGGGGAAACAGTAGCATAGCCTAAAATGACATTTCCCAGAGTGGTTTCTGGGTTTCCAGTAGTATTTTTTTTAATGTTTTATTTATTTCTGAGAGAGAGAGAGAGAGAGACAGACAGACAGACAGAGAACATGAGCAGCAGAGGGTTAGAGAGAGGGAGATACAGAACCTAAAGCAGGCTCCAGGCTCTGAGCTAGTTGTCAGCACAGAACCCGACACAAGGCTCGAACCCACAAACCGTGAGATCATGACCTGAGCCGTAGTTGGATGCTTTACCGTCCAACTGACTAAGCCACTCAGGCGCCCCTCCAGTGGTATTTTTTGATGTGGTAATTTTTCAGTGGTCACAAAGTCCTCCCATTGCAGTATGCCTGCCCCTTTGCAATGTGACTTTGCCATTCTTTCCACCAAGAGTTTCAGTCTGTTTCTTATGAATCTGGGCTGGACTTGGGACTTGCTTTCACCAGTCAAATGTTAACAGAAGTGACATTCTCTGAGTTCCAAAGCCTAGACCTCATATAGCTTGTGTCTTCTCCATCTCAGACACTGCCCTGAGTTCTACCACATAAGGAAACCACAGTCTCAGATCTTCCTGTCCAGCCAATCTTCCAGCAGAGTGCCACTTCAGAAGTGAGTCCAAGTAAGACCAGCAGAACAACCCAATCAACTCATGGAATCATGAAAAATAACAGATCAATGTTGTTTTAAGCCAAAAAAAAAAAAAAAAAAAAGACTTCCATTATTTTCTCTCTTGCTGATAGTTTTAGGATAAGATCCAGACTCATTAATTTGGTTTCTGAGGTCCACCATGACATGGTACTTTATAATATAGGCCATGAAAATCTCAACTAAGAGCCTAGATTCAATATATGATCATTGGAAATGCTTGCCTATTTTCCTTAAGGAAGAGCTGGAAAACAGGGGAAGTTGTTTAGGCTGCTGTCACCATTTTGCATAACTACAAGACTCAACAAAACAGCTGCCAGTGTGCAAAACAGCTGCCAATGTGCAGAGTCTGAAAAAGGGAGCTTATCACATGCAGTCTGTTTTCTGGAGAATTTACAGAGAGCTGTACTCGGGTATGCAGGACAGTTTGCGGTTATATGCCACAAGCTATTGCCAACAGCTGCTGTTGCTAGAATCTATGCCTGCAATCACACACACGTGCGCGCACGCACACACAAACACACACACACAGAGGGAGGGAGGAGGGATAGAGAGAGAGACAGAGAGAGCTTTTTTATGCTTCCACAGAGAGAGGCTTTTTATTGAAATAATTTTTGTTTAAAGATTGTTTTAGATTATGTCCCCAAACTAACTTCTTAAGAAAGATAACAAGGTAAAAATTGTACAAGTGCCACCCTTCACACTCATAAAAATCTATTAGCATCCATTTGTACAATTATATTTCCTTTCTGGGATTTCCTTTCCTTATAATATAAAAGTAAGACCCACCTGAAAAGGAAGAGATAAATGCCCCAGAGAACAGCCAGAAACCTCATGGATTGTTGGGTGATATTGCTTTCTTCTGCCATTGGTTTCCTCCTTCTCACAAAATTAAACCCAAATCCAGATGTATTCTTGCTTTATGCCAGTTCTTGCTGCTTTGGGGCTACGAGGGGATAGTTTATTGAATGATGGTGGGGAATAAATACTAGTAATCAAGATCCATCACAAAACTTGGGGATTATCAAAAGACTGATTCACATGAAAAAGTCTGAGGAATAAAAGAAATGTTTTCTTCTTTGGAGGTATTTTTGTTTATCTCCCCAGCTTTATCTCTAGCTACTCCTTCCCAAATCACTGAACTTCTAGTCCACCACCTACGATGCACTTCATTGTTTCTTATATGGTCTTAAGAGAAATATCATTAAACTGGACCAGGGCAGCTTGTAGCCATAGACAAAACCCCAACCCTGGTTTAAATCCATCTTGCCACCTTTTCATGCCCCCACCTCACTTTCTGAATATGAATGTAAAAAGGTAGGGAGATGGGCTCATTTTAGATTTATGACTATGAGCCACACCTGGATCATCAGTGCTGCCTGACAGTGCTGTTATTTACTATGATGAAATCATTCTCCCATTATCTAAAATGACTATGTCACACAGTTGCCTCCTGCTTCAAAACTCCAACACCTTTTCCCAATCTTCACTTTTAGCTGACGAGTACACTTCTGGTTTCACTGAAAAATCAATTTTAGGTACTTGAATTTGTGGCGCGTAGAGTCCGTGAGGTGCAGAATGGAGCCGGGCGTCTGACTGGAGTTAGCAGTCTATGGTGGCATTATCCCCATTTTACAAGTGAAGAACCTGAAGTTCAGAATAAGTACTTTGCTGACACAGAAAAAAAGGAGTGACAGAACTGGCATTTGAAACAAGATTTCAAATGCAGACTGGAGGGGGCAAGATGGCGGAGAAGTAAGGAGCTCCGTACTTGCACTCGCGCCCATACATCACACAGAAAAGATCTGAAGCCATTGGAAACCTTACAAAACCTGAGAGATTGGGAGAAAAAAGATGCAGAATCCACTGAGAGAGCCTTCTAACGTGAGTGCGAACCGGGGAAGATAAAATCGGGCC
>NW_027527378.1:2538356-2544497 GCF_008692635.1 Crocuta crocuta
CCATGAGAGACTCTTGAATGCTGACAAAAACTGAGGACTGATGGATGTGGGGGGAGGGGGGATGGGCATGGAGGAGGACACTTGTGGGGATGAGCACTGAGTGTTATGTGGAAACTAATTTGACAATAAACTATTAAAAAAAAAATCAATTTTAAAAAGTTGTAACTTCCATATCCTTCACCCTTACTTCTTCCAATCTCATTCCAACTGCACCAATACACTTTGCCTTCTCTCCAATTACAACAGATAAACTGCCTGGCTCCTATCTTTATGTATTATCACCCATACCCTTTTCACTACCCCCAAGAACAATGCCTCTATAACTCTCCCTCTTTTCTCCTGCAGCATCTATTTTGCTATCATTTTCATCACCACGCAAGCATGCTATAATAGTTCCAATCACTAAAAAACTCCCTTGTTCCAACATTCTTTCGACATTTCATTACTCCATTTTAATAGCCAAAATCTTTGAAAATGTTGCCTATACAACCTTCACTTCTTTCCTTCCAACTGTTCCTTGAATCCACTACAACATGATTTTTGTCATCAACACTCCACTGAAATCTGCCTCTTTAAGTCACCTACACATCTAAATCCAATCCTCATTTTTCATATTCCTTGAGTTCTTAGCATTATTTGTCAAAGTTGATCATTCTCTCCCTCATGAAAAACTTTCTTCACTTGGCTTCCAGGAATTGGTTTAGGTTCCCTTGATGGCTGCCTCTTCTGAGTCTGCATTACTATTTTCTTGTTCCATATGTCTATTTATCATAATGCCCATAAGTCAGTCCTCGTACACCTTCTCCTCCCTATCTACACATTCTAAATTATTTCATTTTGCTTTAAATACAATTTAATGTCTCTAGCTCCAACCTCCTCTGAATTCCAGCCTCCCATCTCTTGATCACTCTTGGGTTTCTATTAAAGACCTCAAAATTAACCCTAGATTCACCCCCTTCTTGCTCCTTCTCCAGTGTTTCCCATCTCAGCAAATGTTTCCCTCTCAAGAAATGGGACTTCTACAGACTAAATGTTTGTATTCACTCCCCATATTCATGTATTGAAATTTTAATGTCCATTGTGGTGGTATCAGAAAGTGGGGCCTCTGGGAGGTGATCAAGTGATGAGAGTGGAACCTTCATGAATGAAATTGGTACCTTTATAAAACAGACTCCAGAAAGATCCTTCACCCCTTCTGGCATGTGAGGACATATCAAGAAGACAGCTGCCTGTGAAATAGGAACTGGGCCCTCACCATTGTTTTGAATCTGAATAAGAGACACTGACTCTGCCAACACCTTGACCGTGGACTTTTCAGCTTCTAGAACTATGAAAAATAATTTTTTGTTATTTATAGGCTACCAGTATAGGGTATTCTATTATAGCAGCCCAAATAAATGAAGACAGGCACCATTATTCATACACTTGCCCAAGTCATGAAAGTTGTAGTCATCTTTTACTTTCTCTCTTACAAACTACATTTCATCTATTAGTCAATCCTGTACATTCTATCCTCACTCATCCCACCACTTCTGCCAGTCTTCCAGGTCCCAGCCACCATGATCTCTCATATTCTTGGATTACCGCGATAGCTTCTGACCTTGTTTTACCTACTACTTGATAATACAGAAGTTCTCACCAATAAGCCAGAAACCTTTTTAAAAAGATTTGTCATGTTGATTAAGTTAATAGGAGTGTTTAAAGATGTTTTCATTCTTCTGAGTAGAGCCACTAGGAGTTCCTCTTCAATGTGCTGTTTGCTTTACACCTCAGGATTTTTTTTTCCCTACCAGACTAATTGAGGGTTTTTCAACTAACCTCCAATATTGGTGCTCCTTCATCAATTCACAGGGGCGAAAAGTTAGACTAATAGATGGGCATTTTTCAATCTTACAATTCCATCAATAAATTTTTCTCACACTGACTGCTGGAAATGAGAGCAAATGACAACATTATTGAAGTGGCAGCATATGCAGACTAGTGGAGTAATTCAGTAACTTTTTATTGACATATGTGTGTGTGGTTATACATTTCAATCATAGGCCAAATTTACTTTGAGTAAAACTGTTCATAGTTCATAAGGTTGAATTATGTATGTCAGAATTCCATGGTGTTTCTCAAAGAGCACTAAGATTCTCAGGTGCTTCACCTTCTGAAACAGATTGACAATCTTCCCTGACAGATAAATAAACTAAGTTTATGGAGAGCATGCTTTATTTTCTTATTTAAATTTTTTAGTTTTTAAATTGCTTATGTCAACCACATTTTATAGATATGGAAACTGAGGGTTTAGAAGTATAGAGTATCTGTTTCAAGTCACACAGGTGTAAGGAATAGAGAATCCGTTGTGCAAACACATATTGATAAAAATATATACCAAATTAGCAGCTGCTTTGTGATATTGGCTTATATATACCAGTACAATGCCAAAGTAGTGTACTCAGCACTCTTTCTCTAAACTTAATATTTCAAAAATACAAAAAAGAAAATAATATAACAAATACCTGTGTATCAACTACCTAGTTTATGAAATAAACTATTATGAAAGAATGAAACTTCCTACATATCTCTTTTTCCATTTCCCCCACATCAAAATTTAGTTTTATTATTCCCATAGATGCCTTTTGATTGGGATTATATTGAATTCTTAGACTGATTTGGGGACAATTGGCATATTCATGATCATTGAGTCTTCTTCTCCATAAACATGGTATTTCTCATTATTTCATTGAGCTTTCTTTAGTCTTATAATAACAGTTTCTACTTTTTCCCCATTAAGGCTGCATACATCTTTGTTAGATCTATTAGAGGGTATCTTTTTAAATTGTTAGATCTATTAGTGGATATCTTTTTAAATTGCTGTTGATAAAGACACTTTTTAAAAATTACATTTTCTAACATTTTAACCTATGAAATGCAATAGATTTTAGCATATTTAACATTTTTCCACTTTTTAATTTAAATTCCAGTTAGTTAACATACCGTGTAATATTAGTTTCAAGTGTAGAACTTAGTGATTTAACACTTACATACAAATCCTGGTGCTCATCACAAGTGTACTCCTTAACCCCCTTCACCTCTTTAACCCATCCCCACCTTCTGGTAACAGTTTGTTCTGTATAGTTAAGAGTGTGTTTATTGGTTTTCCTCTTTTTTCCCCATGTTTGCATGTTTTGATTCTTAAATTCCACATATGAGTTTCACATATTAATCTTATCTTTTGTTAATTTGCTGAATTTTCTTACCAATTCTAATAATTTTCTATAGTTTTTCTTGGATCTTCTCTATAGAAAATTGCATATACTATAAATAGTGTTAGCTGTAGCCCTTATTTTCCTATTCTAATACATTTTATTCTATTTTTTAAAATTCTTGTCTACCATACTGGACAGAATTTCCAGCGAATGTTGAAATGAAGTAAAACCAATGGCATCCTTGCCTTGATCCTTATTTTAAAAATAAGGCTGCTAGCATTAAGTGTGATATTTACTATGAAAGTTTTTTTTATAAACACTTTTTTTAGAGACATTGCCAGCACAAAGGGGGAGCAGCAGAGGGAGGAGAGAATTTTAAGCTTTCTCCACAACGACCACAAAGCCTGACACAGAGCTTAATCTCACAACTGTGAGATCATGACCTGGGCTGAAATCAGAGTTGGGTACTTAACCAATGGAGCCACCCAGGTAACCCTAGATACTCTTAATCAGGTTAAGGAATTCTTTTGTATTATTAGTTTGTAAGAGATTTCTAAGTCATAAACGTATACTGAATTCTGTCAAATAATTCTTCTGCTTCTATTGAGATAAAATACATTTTTGTACTTTATTTGTTTATAGTATTGAATTATATGAATGAATTTTCCCAACAGTAAGCCAACCTTGTGAAACAAGATTTTTAAATGAAGCTATTTCAGTCTCAATGTTGGCTTAGGCCCAAAGATAATAAACAACACATTCCAATAGGAGGTGTGAGACCACCATGCTGGTCTTGTAAAAGGAGGTAATTTCAAACTGGTTTTGTGACCTTAGCTCACCACCAATCCCCAGAATTGAAGGAAGCTGGAGAAGACAAGAAAAAGTTTGTAAATTAGGAAAGCAACTGTAAGAAAGCTGTAGGCTGTGTATCTAAAGCTCTCTCAGTGAAAGGTCTTGGGAGCAGGGCTCACATTTACCTTAGGCCTAGGGAATGGAGCTTCATTGGAAGCGCATGAAGGTTTGATATGTGCAACCCAGATCCCAGGAGACACAGTATATTGCTTATCAACTCTGCCTAAGAAATATGAGGGACAGGAAGGTCTCACAAAAGGTCATAACAATACTCCATAGGAAAACAAATTGTTTTTTAATGCTCATGTATTTATTTTGAGAGAGAGAGAGAGAGCGCGAGCATGAGTGGGCAGAGGCAGAGAGAGAGAATCCCAAGCAGCCTCCACACTCTCAGTGCAACATAGGGCTCAATCCCATGAACCATGAGATCATGACCTGAGCCAAAATCAAGAGTCAGATGTTTAACCAACTGAGTCACCTGAGGCATCCCCCCAAAAAATTGGTTTTAAACACGAGCTAGGTTCAGACAATGTACTTATTATTCCTTCTCTTATCACCTATCTCCTCCTCTAGTGCAATTTTAGAGGGATCACAAACCCTCATAAGCAATATGGAAGAAAATGGTTAGAAGTACTCTATGTACAGTGAGAAGATACTGGCCACATCTCCCTTATTTCTGCTGCCCAGCCCACAGTAGGCTTAAGATGAAATGGAGGAATATATAACTTTAAATAAATATTAAATATTTAATTATTACTGATATTTTAAATAAACTGAGACTCTTCTGTGACAAAACATAACCAAAATGCTCAAGTGTCATGGAATTTCCTTAGCTTTGATCACAAAAAAGAGGATCTAATCCCACAGAGTGGACTTAAAGTGGGAATAAGGGAATCAACGTTGTTTTCTGATTACACCCCATGAGTCCCACTTATTCAATTTACTAGTTACACTTCCTTTTTAATTCCAATATAATTAGTATACAGTGTTATATTAGTTTCAGGTGTACATATTGTGGTTCAATAATTCTATACATTACTTAGTATTCATCACAAGTTTACTCCTTAATCTCCACCACCTATTTCACCCATCCCCTAACCTACCTCCCCTATGGTAACCATCTGTTCTCTATAGTTAAGAATCTATTTTTTTCCTTTGTTCATTTGTTTTGTTCCTTAAATTCCACTTATAAGTGAAATAACACAGTATTTATTTCCCTCTAAACTAGTTAATACTTTTGTGCTTGAGTTAATCCTAACCTAGTTGTATTGCATATTTTAAGACATTAAAATGCAAACATGCTAAATGAAATATTATTCGTAAAATTTTTTAATTATTGGAATACTACTGATAATATTTTATTTAGGATCTTTTGAATATGTTAAATAGTGAGATTAGCCAGAAATTTTCCTTTCTTAATATCCCACGTCTATTTTTATCATACTGGTCTCAATAAAAATTGAGTTTTTCCTCATTTTCTAATTACTGGAGAATCTACAAATTAAAATTCTATGTTCCTTGAGTATTTGGTAGAATTCATCCATAAAATCAGTTAAAACTAGTGTTTTGTGCTCGCATAGAAGTGAATCTTTGGCAATTGACTCAGATTCTTTAGTGATTTATGTTTATTCAAGTTTTCTGTTTAGTCAGTTTAAATGTTATATTTTTCTAGGGAATTACTTGCATTATCTAAATTTTCAAGTTTATNNNNATGATCATACAAGTTGATTATAGAATCTTATCTTTTTAATTTCTGATGTATTTAATTTCCAATGTTTTGTGTTATTCTTATTCCTAATATTATTTAATTGTATTAATCTTTTTTCATTTTTGGTATTTTATTCAAATCAAGTTATATGAAATGATATAGAAAGATTCCATATACTCTTCACCCAGTCTCCCCAAATGGCAACATCTTGCATAACTATGGTACCATATCACAACTAGGATAGTGATATTAATAGAATCTGTTTTATTTAGATTTCATTAGTTTTTCTTGCACTCATTTGTGAATATATCTATATATAGAGATATATTTGTTATCAATTCAGCTCACTGCAATTTTATCGTATGTGTAGATCGATGAATCCACCAC
>NW_027527378.1:2544560-2545196 GCF_008692635.1 Crocuta crocuta
TGAGATTAGGTTTTTTTTCTCTAAACTTTCTGGAAATCCATCCAATATGTTGTATGTATTAATCATTCATTCCTTTTTATTGTTGAATAGTATTCTATGGTACAGATTCACCACAGTTGGTTTAACCATTCACCTTTGAAGGTCATCAGGGTTGTTACCAATTTTTGCCTATTCTGAATAAAGCCATTATGAACATTTGTGTACATGGTACATGTACAGGTTTTTGTGTAGAAATAAATTTCATTTCTCTGAATAAATGCCAAAAAGAGCAGTTGCTGGCTTATATGCTACATGTGTGTTTAGTTTTTTATGAAACTGTTTTCCACATTGGCTATAACATTTTACACTTTCACCAGCAATATATGACTTATCCAGTTTCTTACAACATCTGCCACCTATCAGTATTGTCACTAATTTTTTATTTTAGCCAATCTGATATGATATAGTGATTATCTCATTGTGTTTTTTGTTTGTTTTAAGTTTATTTATTTTAAAAGAGACAGAGAGAGTGCAAGTGGGGAAGGGCCAGAAAAAGAGGGAGAATGTCAAGCAGGCTCCATGCTGTCAGAGCCAAACCCACAAAACAACTGAGATCATGACCTGAGCCGAAATTAAGAGTTGGACACTTAACTAACC
>NW_027527378.1:2545569-2554942 GCF_008692635.1 Crocuta crocuta
TCTGACTGGCGTGAGGTGATATCTCAGTGTGGTTTTGATTTGTATTTCCCTGATGAGGAGGGACACTGAGCATTTTTTCATGTGTCTGTTGGCCATCTGGATGTCCTCTTTGGAGAAGTGTCTGTTCATGTCTTCTGCCCATTTCGTCACTGGATTATTTGTTTTTTGGGTGTGGAGTTTGTTGACTTCCTTATAGATTTTGGACACTAACTCTTTATCTGATATGTCATTTGCGACTATCTTTTCCCATTTCGTCACTTGCCTATTCATTTTACTGATTGTTTCCTTTGCCGTGCAGAAGCTTTTTTGTCTTGATGAGGTCTCAATAGTTCACATTTGCTCTTGATTCCCTTGCCTTTGGGGATATGTCAAATAAGAAATTGCTGCGATTGAGGTCAAGGAGGTTGTTTCCTGTTCTCTCCTGTAGGGTTTTGATCGTTTCCTGTCTCACATTCAGGTCCTTTATCCATTTTGAGTTTATTTTTGTGTATGCTGTGAGAAAATGATCTAGTTTCATTCTTCTGCATGTTTCTGTCCAGTTCTCCCAGCACCATCTATTAAAGTGGTTGTCTTTTTTCCATTGGATGCTCTTTCCTGCTTTGTCTAAGATTAGTTGGCGATACATTTGTAGGTCCAATTCTGATTTCTCTGTTCTGTTCTATTGGTCTAAGTGTCTGTTTTTGTGCCAATACCATACTGTCTTGATGATGACAGCTTTGTAGTAGAGGCTAAAGTCTGGGATGGTGATGCCTCCCGTTTTGGTTTTCTTCTTCAATATTACTTTGGCTATTCAGGGTCTTTTGTGGTTCCATACAAATGAGGATAGTTTGTTCTAGTTTTGAGAAAAATGCTGGTGCAATCTGGATTGGGATTGCATTGAATGTGTAGATTTCTTTCGGTAGTAATGACATTTTAACAATATATCTTTGGATAGGTTTATTCCTAGGTATATTATGGGTTTTTGTGCCATTGTGAATGGGATCAATTTCTTATTTCTCTTTCTGTTGCTTCATTTTTGGTGTATAAAAGTGCAACCATTCTGTACATTGATTTTGTACCCTGTGACTTTGCTGAATCCATGCATCAGTTCTAGTAGGCTTCTGGTGGAGTCTGTCGGGTTTTCTATGTAGAGTATCATGTCTTCTGAGAAAAACGACTGTTTGACTTCTTCTTTGCCAATTCTGATGCCTTTGATTTCCTTTTGTTNATTTTGTGGAATCGCTTGAGAAGAATGGGTATTAACTCTGTTTTAAATGTCTGGTAGAATTACCCAGGGAAGCCTAGGGCTCTTATTTATTGGGGGATTTTTGATAACGGATTCAATTTCTTCACTAGTTATGGGTCTGTTCAGATTTACTATCTCATCCCGTGTGAATTTTGGTAGTTGGTATGTGTTTATGAATTTGTCCATTTCTTCGAAGTTGACGAGTTTGTTGGCATATAATTTTTCATAGTATTCCCTGATAATTGCTTGTATTTCTGACCGATTGGTTGTAATAAGTCCATTTTCATTCATGATTTTGTCTATTTGAGTGCTCTCACTTTTCTTTTTGAGAAGCCTGGCTAGAGGTTTGTCAATTTTGTTTATTTTTTCAAAAAAAAAAAAAAACTTAGTTTCATTGATGTTTCAACTGTTTTTTTGTTTCTATATTGTTTATTTCTGCCCTGATTTTTCTTATTTCTCTCCTCCTACTGGGTTTGGGGTGCTCTTGTTGCTCTCCTTCTAGTTCCTTTAGGTGTGCTGTTAGATTGTGTGCTTGCAGTTTTTCTAATTTCTTGAAATGGTCCTGGAGTCCAATGTACTTTCCTCTTAGCACTGCCTTTGCTGCATCCCATAGAATTTGAATTGTGTATTTTCATTTTCACTTGTTTCCATATATTTTTAAATTTCTTCTCTAATTGCCTGAGTGGCCCATTCATTCTTTAGTATGGTGTTCTTTAACCTCCATGTTTTTGGAGGATTTCCAGACTTCTTCCTGTGGTAGATTTCAAGTTTCATAGCATTGTGATCTCAAAGTGTGCATGGTATGGTCTCAATTCTTTTATATTTACTGAGGGCTGCTTTATGTCGCAGTATGTGTGATCTATATTGGAGAATGTGCCCTGCACACTTGAGAAGAAAGTGAATTCTATGGCCTCAGGATATAGAGTTCTAAATATATCTGTCAAATCCATCCGGTCCAATGTGTCTTTCAGGTTCATTGTTTCTTTAGTGATTTTCTGTCTAGTTGATCTCTCCACTGCTGTAAGTGGAGTATTAAAGTCCCCTACTATTAGCACATTCTTATCTATAAGATTGTTTCTGTTTGTGATTAATCGTTTTATGTATTTGGGTGCTCCCGCATTCGGCGTGTAGACATTTAAATTGTCAGCTCTTCCTGATAGATAGACCCTGTAAGTATCATATAATGCCCTTCTTCATCCTTGTTACTGCCTTTACTTTAAAGTCCAGTTTGTCTGTTATAAGTATAGCTACTCCAGCTTTCTTTTGACTTCTAGTAGCATGATAGATATTTCTCCAACCCCTTACGTTCAATTTGAAGGTGTCCTCCAGTCTAAAATGAGTTTCTTGTAGACAGCAAATAAATGGTTTTTGTTTTTTTTATCCATTCTGCTACCCTATGTCTTTTGATTGGGGCATTTAGCCCATTGACATTCAATGTTATTACTGAAAAATATGGGTTTAGAGTCATTGTGTTCTTTGTGGGATTCATGCTTGTGGTGGTGTCTCTGGTACCCTGCATTCCTTAGTTAGTGAGGATGTGGGAATAAAGGAACCCTCATGCACTGTTGGTTGGAATGCAAACTGGGGAGCAGCCACTGTGAAAAACACTATGGAGTTCCTCACAAAGTTAAAAATATAAGTACACTCCCTACAAGTCAGTGCTCAAAGTACTAGATATTTACCCAAAGAATACAAGAATAATAATTCAAAGAATACATGCACCCCAGTGTTTACAGCAACATTATCTACAACAGCCAAATTATAGAAATAGCACATGTCTACTGATTGATAAATGAATAAAGATTTTTGGGTGTGTGTGTGTGTATTTATGTGTGTGTCTATACATAATATATATAATGGAATACTACTCAGCCATAAAAAAAAGAAATAAACCTTGCTATTTGCAAAGATATGGATTGACCTAGAGAGTATAGTGTCTGGTGAAATAAGTTAGTTAGAGAAAGATAAATACCATATGATTTCACTCATATGTGAAATGTAAGAAACAAAACAAACAACGGGAAAAAAAGAGAGACTGGCAAACCAAGAAAGAGACTCGTAACTATAGTGAATACACTGGAGGTTACCAGAGGGAGGTGTGTCGGGAGATGGGTGAAATAGGTGATGGGGAGTAAGAAATGCACTTGAAATGAGTACGAGGTGATGTATGATGAAGTGTTTAATCACTATATTTGTACACCTGAAACTAATATAACATTGTATGTTAACTATACTGGAATTAAATTAAAATTAAATTTAAAAAAATAAAAAAGCGCACNTCCTTGAATGTTCTAACTATACAAAACATTTTATAAGAATGCCCTGGATAAAAGAGCCATAGCACATCTCTCTCATGGGTACAGACTAGGACACTGCACATGCCTCCAAAGCTTGTTTGCTTTAAAAGTAGAGTTCAGAAGAATTAAGTTTACTTGTCAATTTCTTCATCCTTTAGGAANCATTTCAGTTATTTTCAAAAGTGAAATAATTCTAATAATATTCTTCCAAAAATCCTCTAAATAACATACAAATAATGGAATTATCTGATTTTCCAATTTTAGGAAACTTAGAGAACTTTTAAAAAATATCTGTTTCAAATCTCTATCAATCTGGTCCTAACACACTTTAATTTTTTTCACCCGGCATTCCCTCAGTATAGTTTAAATGAGCTAACATATACACAGAACTTAGAACTGTGCCTGGCAGAAAGAAACCCTATCCAAGTATTTACTGTGATTACTATATAGTTAGTAATGGGAAGCATGGAATTTCCAGATGAAGACAGACTTAGGTTTTTGATTCTATGTCTGGACTCACTAGCTGGGTGGTCATGAGTTAATCATTTAATCCTTATGGATCTTGGTTCCTTTTTTTGCAAAATAGAGATAATAATGACTACTGTGAAGAATTGTAGAATAAAAGATAATGAAGCCAAAATGCCTAGTATAGGATCTGGTACATAATAAGCACTCCATAAGGGGAAGTTTTTACTATTATTATTCATGGCTGTACTTTGCTCTCTCTGTTCCCTGAACCAAAATATCCCTCACCCTTACTTCTCTCTCCCATTTGAACCCTATTCACCGTTTCCTGAGAAACCAGACACAGAAGACTCATCCTTCTTTTCTCTCACTGACCATTTACCATCACAGCTCATTTGGCTCATTCATGGAAAGCATATTCCACAGTAAGAACTTGATTCCAAATTTGCCAGATATCAAAGGCCTTCTTTCAAGCAGCTTTACCGAGATATAATTCACATGCTTCAATTTTATCCATGTGAAGTATGCAATTCAATGTATTTTAACATATTCATAGTTGTTCATTCATCACCACAATCTTTAGAACATTTTCATCACCTCAAAAAGAAATCTTACCTACCTTAGTCATCAAACCCCCAGATCCTCCACCCTCCAAAAAGCCTAGACAACAACTAACCTACTTTCTGTCTCTACAAATTTCCTTATTCTGTATATTATGTACAAATGAAATCATACAATATATGATCTCCTGTGACTGAGCTTTCATTTAGCATGACGTCTTTAAGGTTTATTCAAGTTTTGCCATATATTTATATTTCATTTATATTCATTGCTAACTAATATTCCAGTGTGTGATTAAAACATATTTTAAATTGTGCTTCTCAATGCCATGTTCTGCCTCTCAGAACACACTCTCCAGGCCCAAAAGCTTCTGTGTGAATGCCTACACCAGGTGAATGTCAAGTACATGTGAGATATAAAGGTATTCAAATATTGCCACCTAGTAACACATCTTCAGGCAAAAGTCATCCACATCCCACTAGTTTGCTGTCTACTCCAATAGGCATAAAAGGTAGTATAATAATATAATCATTAATTGATTTGAGCATGTATTGAATACTTCATATCTTAGTTTGAGTTCCCCTAGGAACATCCCTTGAGACAAAAATTTGAGTACAAATGGTTTGTTTGGGAAGTGATCCCAGAAAATGCAAATGGGGTCTGGGGGATGGAAAGTTAACTAGCTAAGGGAGGGCAGCTAATTCAAGATATGTGTTTCAAGCAAGTGGCACTGTCAGCAACTATAGCTTAACTGCACTGAGGAACTCTGGGGGATAATGTAGTACATGGACCTTAGAGTTATACCTACCAAAGGGGGAGAAAGCTATAGTTTTAATCCATCAACTCCATCAATCAGCCATTAGTTGTGGGCTCTTCCCAGAGAGTGCTAATTCTCTGTTCTTTTGGCCTGTCAGGTGCTATAGAGCTGAACAGGCTCTGAAGGCCAAAAGAAATCCCTTAAGCAAAAAGAAGCAAAGCACTCACATTTGGAAATCAGATTTGTGTGCTTGGAAGGGGTAAGGGCTGAGGGGATGTGGGGTGTGTGGACAGTGTCTGCTGTACTTCCTATCTGGAGTGCCATACAAAATGAAACAAATAAAACAAATAATAATTGAATTTCTCCTATGTGCTAGACAGTGTTCTGGGCACCGAGGATACAGTTGTGAACAAAAAAGGAAATGTCTACCTTCTGGTAATTTATATTCAGGTGAGAGAGAAACAGTAAACAACATAAAAAATTATAGAATCTATTGGAAAAGGATGAGTACTAGGGTGGGTAAAAGATAAGAAATCTGGGGAGTGCCCTCCTAAATAAGGTGATCACTGGAAACGCAACATGTAGCAGAGCTCAAGGGTCTTGTTCTACCCTTTATGTGCCCCCTGAAAGATGCTTAAGAATAATCAACAAGTTTGAAGATTTTTAAGATCAATTTCAGATCCAACATTCCAGAAGAGCTTTTGTTAGTGCTCCAAGACTCAACAATGTTGCCCACTAAATAAGCTATGAGATGGAGACAGCCAGGAAGACACTAGAAAGTGAAAAGGGAAGCCTATCATAGTGAGTTCTGAAGTTGGAAAGCAAATTCCCACCCCCAATCCCTGCCACTNGGTATGTTCACTGCAGCCTCCCCATGGATACGGCACTTATTTCCAAAGCTTCTCCTGGCACCAGCAGCAGGCATCCACTAAGAGAAAAAAATGAGCAGGCACCTCCAAGTAAAGCCTCAGTTAGTGGAGAATTCCTTACCACATTTAGAACCACATAGCAAGGCAGCCTCTCCTCCTCTCTAAGGAACTCTTGCCAGCTAAGGTCATGGCAGGTTTCAAATGGTGTGATTGCTCCTGGCCCTGGGGGACACAGTGTCATGGCCGATACATCTACTGTGCTGTAATGTATAAATCTGTACAATGAAACAAATTCCAGGGGTCTCTTACCTATAACACCTAATGCAAATTCTTTAGCACTCTCTTTTGCCATCTTTTTCAGGCTCATGTCCTGCTGCCTCCCAAGGGGCTGCTGGGTTGCATATGGGAGATGCTGCTGACACAAGGACCATCAACTTTTGGAACATATCACCTCTGTAAAACCTTCCAAGATTATCTTACCATCCTCTTCCTGGATCTTCTCACACACTTCCCGAGCGAAATTAGCCTCTCCCATTCTTTGAAAGATTCTTTATAATAATGTTTAGCATTTAGATCATTATGTTGAAATTAATTTTACACCTCTCTTTAGCAGCTAGGCTGTGAATATCTCATCCATATTATGGCAACCAGAACAGTCTATCCCCTTCTTTCATATACCAACTCATCACTTACTTCTTTCTGCCACCAATCCTTTGGCTAATCAGTTTTTATTTTTTGTCCCCTTCATTTCTACCTACCTTCAAAACACTATAATCATTACTGCCTTATATTATGGTTCACAAGTGATAATTATTGGTATTCTATCCTTCTGAATTTTGAACCAATTGATAAACAGATATATGAATGTAATAGGGTCAAAATATTAGCTTCATTTCTACCAAAACCACTGTAGGGGGCCAATGGCAGTCTGCCCCAAATTTTGGCACTTTAGCACAGTGATTATTTTAAATAAAAGTTACTTAAGAGACAGCCTATGCAAGGACACTCATACTCCTCTATGTCCCCCTGAAAGCAGGAAAGAAATCTCCCACGTGAAAGGTACCACACTTGTACCAGGAGGTAAAGAGACATCCTTATAATCATCAGTGATGGGAAATTTAGAGCCAAGAGGTCTGTATAAACAACTCTTGTTATTTTATACTAATTTACTTAGCCATCCCAAATTATGTTTAGAATTTCTTACTAATTGAAGATTCCAAAGTTAAGTTTACCTTGTCCTGTCAATTCCTCACAACTTTACTGTCTGTCCAAAATTATAAAAACTGCCTGCCATATCATTTTTTAGGTCTTGATTTCATTATTGGGCCTCCATGCCCGTGTGATAAAAGTTGGGAGTTTTTTTTTCTCCTGTTAATATGTCTCATGTAAATTTAATTCTGAGTCCAGTGGGAAGATCTTGAGGGCAGAGAAGAATTTTTCCTTCCCTTCAGTTGGCACAGTCAGCAGGATACTTGACACACTTGCCCTAGACAACGCTGCAACTAAGAGATCCTGGGACATCTGATATACAGCCAACAGAAGGTAACATTTCCCACCAGGTCAGCCTCCTGTAATCTCTGCCTACAGAACAAGAGTGGTGAGAATCTTTCTTTCTCTCTCTGAATTTAGCTTAGCAAGAGAAGATATTGTGGAACTAGTTCCCTACGCTTGGAGACTATTGGTAAAAATTTGGCAGAGTACTTTTTGTTTTATGACCCATTCCTCCCAGAGATGGTCTTTGCTTTTCTTTGTCTACGTCTTTTGTGTCATTTGTCATAAAAGAGGAATTACCATAAGGCAGAATGCAGGCGTAGGCCCTATAAGCCTGCTGTGCAAGCCAGCCTCCAGACTGGTGAGTTCATGGTTCTCATCAGACCAGTGTCTGCTTAAACAAACTTTGCTGAGGATTAATGCCCAAATGAGGTAGAGCCGATTTGCTAAGGGACATCTTAGAAGCCAAAGCTACAAAAGTGGTGGGCCTGGATGAAGCATTTAAAAGTTATTAGAGTGTTTGCCACCTAACTCAAAGAGTCCCATACTAGGATAAGCTGGTCACAGAACAGGTTAAACTGACACTAGGTCACCTGCCAACATCAAGAAAATTTCTGTGGAACAAGGTACACTGTAAAACAACACATGCTCCCTAATCCTGAATTAATGTGGGTTCAAGAGACCCAAGGCTTAGCCTAAACTGTTAATGTGCATATAAGAAAAACTGAATGAAGTTTTTCCTTTCATCGTGTTCTGTGTCCTAAAAGCTTAGTTTTATAACTAGTGAGAACATTCTCTCTGGTCTCTGCTATTCAGAGGGTGCACTTACCAGGATGTTCCTTGGTGGCCAAATAGACTGGAGATCCAAGACACACAGTTACAGACAGCATACTCTTTGTCCAGCTGTGCCAGCTCTCAGAGGATAAGTCGTAAGAGGCCTCAGCACAAAAGGGGGCTTTGTTGTTTCAACATTTGTTGCTTGTCCATGCTACAAAAATTGAATTCCAATAGCACATGGCTGGTGTCACAGATGAGCAGATCTGTAAAAGGAGGCATCTCATGATTCCATGGGAGACTGGAGACACTGTATCTACTAAACTATCCTTACCACTTGTGCAAAAAAGGTCTACATTTTCTTTGACTAATTTTGGTAATCAACATTTGAATCATGGGGGCTCATCCATGCCCTCTCTGGATGTCTCTTGCATCTATGGTTAAGGCATTAAAAGGCTTATTGGTTTGAATCACTATTAACAGGTACTATTCATAAATAGCAACAAAGGCCAGACAATGGATCCCTTAAATTGGCTATATTTGAAAAACAAATTTTTTATAAAGAACTCTCAATTGTCTTATTAGAATACTAGCTAGCCTTAGGAACTCCCTTGACAAGATAAAAGAATAAAGTTAGACTTAAGACAGGGCCAACTGGGTGGCTCAGTCAGTTAAGCATCTGACTCCTGATTTTGACTCAGGTCATGATCTCACAGTTTGTTTCATGGAGCCCCATGTTGGGCTCTCCACTGACAGCATGGAGCCTGTGTGGGATTCTCTCTCTGCCTTCTCTCTCTCTCTCTGTCTCTTTCAAAATAAAATAAACTAAAAAATATACATTAGACTTAAGACAAATAAATGTCCACCCCAAATAAAAATCTCTCTTCTTAAAATCCAGTTCCATCAGCTTGTTTTAACTTCCCTTTCCCTATAA
>NW_027527378.1:2555033-2556249 GCF_008692635.1 Crocuta crocuta
CCGATAAGACTTGCAGAAAGCACTCTGGCCTCATCTTAACGTTCAAAATATCCAGGCTACTCTTGTGAATACTGAAAGCCAAAAACTGAATTTAGCAAAAACACCTGAGACAGGCAATATGGCTCAAAATGCTCTCTAATCAGGCTCTGCCAACTTCAGGCATTTCTATGCAATGACTTTCACAGATGTATCCTGGACCCCACCGACACTACAAAGAATTCATATTCCCTGAACAGCAGATCTTTTAAATTATAAAGCCCATTTTCCTCCACTTTCAAAAGATCTGACCAAATTTAGAGAATAATTGGAGATTAATTGCTATTCACAACCTCACTCACAGAGACCTTGACTAACTGCTAAGGGGAGTTCTTCCAGCCCAAGATTATATTATGATTACTAGACAGTTTAGACTGCCCCCTGAAAAGTCCCCTTCACAGAGGAAACATGATCAAAATTTCTCTTAGCCTCTCCTACGTACAAACTGTAAAAGGTCAATATTCAGAGTAGTAGAAACCAAGGTTGAATTGTGTACCCAGAAAGAAGACTTTTGTTAAAATCTTTATAGAGATTTTAGAAAGGCATAAATCTTCTAATTTCCATTTTAGTTAAAAATCTCCCTGACATAAAGAAACAAATTTATTTGAAAACGTGGGTCAGTCACTTGATATTCAGGTTGTAATCTAGTTTTATAGGAAATTAAAAACAACTGTCTTTGCCTTACAAGTATCTACAAAACTGGAGATGCAATTCTAAAAACAAGTCAAAGCCCACCCATCTTTATAAATCTTACCTATTCCTCTCCAAGTGTTTGTGAATATTATAAAAGATCAAAATACCAGAACAAAATTTTCTTATACTTAGGAAAAAAATCCTTTCTTTCTCAGTTCCTTTAAAGTTACAAATCTTACCATATCTTTGAAGTGTAAACACAGCACTTAGTCCACCTGAGACTAAAGAAAAAAAGAGGGGAGGGAGAAAATAACTGCTTTTAAAAATACAAACTGATGAAAGGGCTGTTAAGTCCAGACTCTACCAGCTCTCTGATAACAGGCAGATACGCACCAAATCTCCACCTTAGAGAAAAGTTGGATTCTTTCTCTGTAACCCCTTCTAACTCCATCTTCTCTAGGACTTAAGGACCATTCTTTGAAGGCAAAATTTAAGAAAAGTTTTACATCAAAAAAAAAAAAAAAAAAAAAAAAAAAGAAAACCAAGA
>NW_027527378.1:2556414-2563550 GCF_008692635.1 Crocuta crocuta
CCTAAAATGTACTCTACACAAATTTTAGTAAAATAAAAGCTAGATAAGTATCTTTGCCTCTTATTTGTGTATTTGTATGTGTGTCCATGTATACTATAAATGTGAGATATTTTCTCTATCTCCAGATGTTATTGCAAAAATTAATTTGTAAAAAGAGGCGGGGCAAGATGGCGGATAAGTAAGGAACTCCGTACATTGCACTCGCCCCCATATCTCCCACGGAGAAGGCCTGAAGCCATAGGAACCCTTACAGAATCCAGGAGTTTGGGAGGAAAAGGAGACAGAGTCCGCTGAGAAAACCTTCTAGTGTGAGTGCGAACTGGGGAAGATAAAATCAGGCAGGGACCAGAGACACAGAGGGACGGGGGACGATTCCCCTCTGTGGGGAGTATAGAGGGGAAAGAGAGTGGCTGAATCTGCTCAAGACACTGTCTCTGTCACTGGGGAAAGAAAAACCTCTGCTCGGGACACAGAGGGACCCGGTTTCCTGCTCTCCAGCTGATGCTAGGCAGGACACACACCTTTGTGCTTCTGGCTCGGCTGTATCCCTAGAGGGGAGGCAAAGGGCTTAAAACTAGGAGATTTGCCCACAAGTTCGTGTTTCAGATGACAAGACACAGAGGGACCCGGTTTCCTCCTCTCCAGCTGACCCTAGGCAGAACGCACTTGTCCCAGGCAACCCCTGGGTAAATCTGCTCCTCACTCACCAACACGACCTGGAGGAGACTAGAGCAGTGGCTTCCGGCTCAATCCCTAGGGGGAAGGCAAGAGGCTTGGGACTGCCCTGAGGGGATCGCCTGCGAGTTTGTGTTTCCGGCAATTTCAGTGGGGCGCTCAGACTGAGATCTGGAAACGAGGTCTGGCCTGGGATATAGAGCGCGGCCCACCTTGGCTGCGCACCCGGCACAGGGAGTTTACACACCTAAAAAAGTGAGTTGCGGTGCTTGATTCAAGAAGGGACTGGAGCACTGCCACTCTTCTGCCTACAACCGGCAAGGCAGGACTCCAGTGGGATGCATTGGATCAAACCATCCCCATCATTGCTATATAGTTTCTCTGGATAACACCATCGTCATTTCTTTCACAACTTCAACCATATTCCATTCTTTCACTCTTTGAAAAAAAGCTTCTTATTCCTTCTGCCTCCTCGTTTCATTTCCAATTTTGCCTCATACCTGCCCTGTCATTTCTCTCTTTCTTTATGCTCTTCAACCAGCACTGCCTACACCCAACTATTTATTTGTAGCTGGGAAATCTGGTTATATGCTTTAAGCTGTTCTTTGTCTATTGGCTTTCTTCCTTTTTCTTTTTCTCGTCTTCTTTTTTTCTTTTTTATGTATTTTTATTTTTTATTATTCCCCTTCCCTCCTCCCTCTTTTCTCTTTCCTTTTTCATTTTCCCTTTTGGTTTGCGTGTTTGTTGGATTTGTCTGTGCATTTGTATCCCTTTGTTCCCTGTGTGTTTGTATGTCTGTTTTCTTCTCCAGGGCTATCTCAAGAAACAAACCAAAGTACACATGGTGGAGAGTCCCAAATACCACTATGAGTAGGAAAATAAAATAACCAAGGTCTCAACAAGAGAGACCAAGAGATACCATTCAAAGAACACTCTCTGAACGGATAGGCCCCGGACAGTCAAAGATCCTTCTTTGGTGCAGCAGCGATCACAAGTGCAGAGAGCATAACAAGCTTTTAAACCTAACAAGAGATAGAAAGCTAACCAAAATAATGAAACAAAAGAGCTCTCCTCCAAAGAAATTCCAGGAAGAATTGACAACTAAAGAACTGCTCAAAACACATATAAGCAACATAACTGAATAAGAATTTAGAACACTAATCATAAAATTAATCGCTTGGCTTGAAAAAGCATGGAGGACATCAAAGAAACTATGGCTACAAACACTATGGAGCTTAAAAAAAGTCATGATGAATTAGAAAATGCGATAAATGAGATACATAATAAACTGGAGGCATCCAATGCACGGATTGGAGGGGCAGAAAGGACAATAAGTGATTGAGAAGACACAATTATAGAAAAAGAGGAAGCCAAGAAAAAGAGAGATAAACTGATCCAGGTACATGAAAGAAGGGTTTGAGAGCTCAGCGATACAATCAAATGGAACAATATCCNGCATCCAATGACGGATTGGAGGGGCAGAAAGGACAATAAGTGATTGAGAAGACACAATTATAGAAAAAGAGGAAGCCAAGAAAAAGAGAGATAAACTGATCCAGGTACATGAAAGAAGGGTTTGAGAGCTCAGCGATACAATCAAATGGAACAATATCCGGATCATAGGAATCCCAGAAGAGGAAGAGAGAGGGAAAGGTGCTCAAGGAGTCCTGGAACAAATTATAGCAGAGAATTTCCCCAACCTGGGGAGGGAAGTAGACGTTGAAATTCAAGAGGCGCAGAGAACTCCCCTCAGATGTAATTTGAATCGATCTTCNGAAAACAGTGTGGAGGTTCCTCAACAAATTAACAGTAGAACTCCCCTATGACCCAGCAATAGCACTGCTAGGAATTTACCCAAGGGGTATACGACCTTGATGGTGTTATGGATGGATGGACCTTGAGGGTGTTATGCTGAGTGAAATATGTCAGGCAGAGAAGGACTAATATATGTTTGCACATATAGGAGGATCAGGAGGAACTTAACGGAGGACTGTGAGGCAGAAGAAGGGGGGAAATAGTGGGGGAGAGAGAGAGGCAAACCATTAGAGATATGCTTGAATGCTGAGAACAAACTGAGGTCTGATGGGTGTGGGGTGGAGGGGTGGTGATAGTCATGGAGGAGGGCACTTGTGGGGATGAGCACTTGGTGTTATATGGAAACCAACTTGACAATAAACTATTTGTTAAAAAAATTTGTAAAAAAAGTCCTATTTATTTGCTTTGAAGACAAGCACTTGTAAGGATTGGGCATTCTAAAACTGACAGAAACACAGAAACTAACCCAAATATTTTTCAAGTTCATGTTATCTGGGAAAATATTCAGTATTAAAGCTAATTTAAGGTTGTTGGTTTTAATTAAAATAGACATGTCATTAAAGTTATCACATTAAAATTAAAACTTTTATTCTACCTGTGTTTACTTAAAGTCAAATAAGTTGATGTTATCTCTGTCACAAATTGTTTAAAATAATAATAATAGCTTGAAGGGATGACTTACTTTAATGTCTCTTGAAGTTTTTATGGGTAATCTAAGCATAATTTTTAAGAACAAATAAATATAAATAACATTATTTAAAATAACTTTTAAAACAGTTTCTCTAAAACCTTTCTGGTAACCTGAAGCTTTAAAGTTTTGCTAAATAAATGATAAATTGGGTTGAATTCATTAAATATTTAAGTTATTTACCATAAAGATAAAATTATAAACATTGAGTTTTGAGAATTTTGTCTTTTGTCTTTTTACAAAGAAACTAAAGTTAAATTTTGGTTTGTTAGCAAAACATGTTTTGTGTTTTATCAGAAAATTGTACTATGAAGAAACATGTTTCTAAATTATGAAAAGTATTCATAAATTTGCCAGTTTAAAAAATTTTGGCATAACAGACTGTTNAGAAACAGAAATACATTTGGGGGGGGTGGGGCTGGGTGTCTCAGTCAGTTAAGTGTCTGACTCTTGATTTCAGCTCAGAGCATGATCACACGGTTCATGAGTTTGAACCCCTGAGTCTGCACTGTCAGTGCAGAGCCTACTTATGATTCTCTCTCTTCCTTTCTCTCTCTCTCTCTGGCCGTCCCTGTCTCCTGTGTATGCATGCTCTCTCTCAAAATAAATAAACTTATAAAAAATAAAAATAGGGTCGCCTGGGTGGCTCAGTGAATTAAGTGTCTGACTTCGGCTCAGGTCATGATCTTGCAGGCCATGAGTTCAAGGCCAACGTCAAGCTCTGTGCTTACAGCTCAGAGCCCGGAGACTGCTTTGGATTCTGTGCCTCCTTCTCTCTCTGCCCGTCCCCTGCTTGCTCTCTATGTCTCTCTCTCTCAAAAAAGAAATAAACATTAAAAAAATAAATAAAATACATTTTCTTAAGGAAAAAAAATTGTCCTACAGTGAGGCTGGTTATTTTAAAGAGAAAAAACTTAGGATAAAATCTGAATTTAAAAAAAAAAAAAAAAACAAGTTGTAAAATGTTCATTAAAAAAATAGAATCTTAAGAAAGGAATTTTATGTATGTTTGGTAGTGGCTAAGATTAGAATAAATTTATTTAAAATGAGTTTTAATATCAAAACACGCACTGGTGCAAAATTAGAATTTGGTTTTTCTCTGTTAAAAAACAAAGTTTTCTTAGATTCTTGGTGTGGTCTTTTTTTTAACCTTTCTTTCTTTCTTTCTTTCTTTCTTTCTTTCTTTCTTTCTTTCTTCCTTCCTTCCTTCCTTCCTTCCTTCCTTCCTTCCTTCCCTCCTTCCCTCCTTCCTTCCTTTCTTTCTTTCTTTCTTTCTTTCTTTCTNGGTCAAGCTCATGAACCATGAGATCATGACCTGAGCTGAGGTCTGATGCTTAACCGACTGAGTCACCCAGGTACCCCATGAAAACTAAATCTTCTTAATATTAAAAGATCTAAGTTTTGTTCACAACTATGTAGCCTTCTGTATTTGTCTTTAAAATCTTCTATTGTCACTTTGGTTAAATAGATAAATATTGTTTCATAATGATCTGGGATCCAATTTAATCAAATATTCAAACCTTTTAATATTTTTTACATATTTCCCCAAATGAGATTCTAAAATGATATATTGTGACCACAATCTAACTGAAGTGCTCTAGAGACCTCCTGGAATGTTTCAAAAATATTGTGAGAAATCAAATTAATTAGGCTTATTTGTTACATTAAATTACATGGGAAGCATCATCAAATAAGTACTATACTTAAATTATATTTGGGTAGATATATGTTATTAAAATAAGTGTTCTACCTGGGAGCAGACAGTATGAAAAATGGCTGGGGCACACAGCAGGGAGATTATTCACTATTCTAGGAGTGCTTTCTTGAGAGGCAGCTTTCAGGGAGACATGCTCTGGAAACAAGGGAGCTGGCTAGTGCCATTTCCGTCCCCCACTCATCTGCATAAACATAGAGCCACCTAAGGGAAGCAGCTCAGCACTGACACTAGCTGCTTTACTTGCTTACTCTAAGACCCACTCCCTGGCACTCTGGCAAGACTGCCCTTCTCAGTCAAGTTTGCCTCAGTTCCAGCACAGTGAGCCCCTCCTCAAGAAGACCAGCACAAAGCCCTGTCCACATCACATCTCCTGACCAGAGTTAAAAGCCTCAGTTCTGGTGAAGTTGGTGACAAGTCTCATTTCAGAAGCAGACCAGAGGACACTTAATTAAAACTTGCCACATTCAGGCCAGGAACCAATCATTGCCCACAGCAAGCAAGGAGAGCCTCTGCAGACCACTGGACTGAAGGATAGAGCAGCCAAAATACAACAGTAGAGCACATGCAGCACATACTGGAGACACTTCCTGAAGTGCAAGGCTCTGGGCGCTACGTGACCTCTTCTTTATAAGGCCATTACTTGCAGGAACAGGAGACATAACTGGCTTTTCTAACTCACAGAAGAAGGCATAGACTTAGACAAAATGGCAAGATGGAGAAATTTATCCCAAATGAAAGAACAAGATAAGACCACAGCCAGAGGTCTAAGTGAAACAGATATAAGTAACATGCCTGCTGGAGAATTAAAGCAACAATCCTAAGGATACTCATGGGGCTTGATTAAAGAAGGCACCAGTGAGACCCTTACCACAGAGATAAAAGAGTTAAAAAGGAATCAATTAGAGATGAAGAATGCAATAAAGGAGATTGGAAACAGGCTTAATGCAATGAATAGCAGGCTGGAAGAAGCAGAGGAACAAATCAGTGATCTACAAGGCAAGATAATGGAAAATTATGAAACTGAACAAAAGAGAGAAAGAAGCATTGTGTAAAAACAGAATAGACTTAGAGAACTTAGTGATTCCATCAAACATAGTAACATTCGTATTGTATGAGTCCCAGAAGAAGAGAGAGGAAAGGGTGCATAAAATTTATTTCAAGAAATAATAGCATAAAACTTCCTTAATCTTCAGAAGGAAACAGATATCCAGATCCGGGTGGCACAGGGAAATCCCATCAAAATCAACAACAGCAGGCCATAACCAAGACATATTATAAATAAATTGCAAAATATAGTGATAAGGGAGAAATCTTAAAAGCAACAAGAAAAAAGAAGTCCTTAACTTACAAGGTTAACCCCTAAGGCTAGCTGGAGATTTCTCAACAGAAACTTGGCAAACCAGAAGGGAGTGGCATGATACATTCAGAGTGCTGACCTGGAAAAATCTGCAGCAAGTATGCTCTATCCAGCAAGCCTATCATTCAGAATAGAAGGAGAGATAAAGAGTTTCTCAGACAAAAACGAAAGGAGTTTGTGACCACTAAACCAGTCCTGCAAGAAATATTAAAGGGAACATTCTTCTGATATCCGTTAGCATGATAAATATTTCTCTACCTCCTCACTTTCAGTCTGCAGGTGTCTTTAGGTCTAAAGGAGTCTCTATAGGCAACATATAGATTAGTCTTTTTTTTTTTATTTAAATCCATTATGACACTCTATGTCTTTTGACTGGAGCATTTAGTGCATTTACATTCAAAGTAATTAGTGATAGATATATGTTTATTGCCATTTTGTTACTTGTTTTGTCATTTGTTTCTGGAGATTTTCTCTGATCCTTTCTTGTCTTTGTCGCATTTGGTCTCCCTTTTGCACACAAAAAGTTCCCTTTCATATTTCTTCCTGTATTCAAGATTCATGATTCAACCTTGGTAACTTTTGCATTTTTAGGAATTATCTGTTTTTTTCTAAGTTGTCTGATTTCTTAGTTTATAATTATTTATAGTAATCTATTATCACACTACGTATTTCTGTGGTTGTTGTATTTTTTTCTCTACCATTTCTCATTTTGGTTTTTGAGTCTTCTCTATTTTTTTCATAGGTAATGTAGTTAAAGCATTGCCAGTTTAGTTTATTTTCTTTGAAAAACTGGTCAGTAATTCAATGTTATGTTATTGTTTTTTCTCATCTCTTTATTTCTAATTTTTCTATGTTATTTCCTTCCTCTCCTAAATTCAGCCAAG
>NW_027527378.1:2563587-2568153 GCF_008692635.1 Crocuta crocuta
TCATACATTTCACTCTAAAATCTGCTTTTGCTGAATCCCATAAGTTTTGGAATATTGTGTTCTCTTTTTCTTTTGTTTTGAGACATGTATTTGTTATCTTATTTGGCCCATTGTTTGTGCAGTAGGGTGTTGTTTAATATTTACATATTATTTAATATTTACACTGTAGATTTTCCAGCTTTGCTTTATTGTTGATCTTTAGTTTTATACCAGTGTGGTTGGAAAATATACTTGCTATAATTTTAGTCTTCTTAAATTTGTAATATTTGTTATATCTCTTTTTATGTAGATATTAATTCCAATACTGTTAATTATAAACTGGACTAAAACCTGATATCTTCTAGATTCCTCAAATGTCATGCTACAACACTTCAAAGTAATGTGTTGTTGTTGTTTATTTTTTCCTATCCTTCTTTTTTGAAATCATTGGTGACTAAAACTGCCCTTTCTCCTGAGGCCCTGCAAGCTAAGTATATACAACTTGATGTAAACTTCGGAGAGATCACCACAACAGCACATGTTTCAATAGTCTTCATGCTTGTTTGTCAGATGGCCACTCAACGATCATTAGAGACATGTGAGGTACAAACCAGGAAAATATGTCAGACTGCTACTGCCTGCCCTCACTCTGTCCAAACATGCTTCCAAGTCTAATGTCTAGAAATCTTGACTGGTTGGCCTAAAAACTCAAGAACTGGTTTAGAATTTCAGCCAGTCATTAACCATTATTTTTCTTATGTTTGCATAGAAATTCTCTTATTTAATACATAATTACTTGAGCCATATGACTAAATTTAAGAACATACCTATAACATCACCTTTTGAAAAGATTTTAGTGTAATTGACCTACTGTAAAAACTAAGAGACTGATTCAACAAGATGGAAAAATCTACTCTCTTAACTCATTTTTTAAAAATGTAATTTATTTTCAAGTTAGCTGACAGTGTATACAGTGTGCTCTTGGCTTCGGGGGTAGATTCCCATGATTTACCACTTACATACTACATCCACTGTTCATCCCAACAAGTGCCCTCTTCAATGTCCATCACACATTTTCCCCTCTCCCCCAGCCCCCCATCAACTCTCACTTTGTTCTCTGTATTTAAGATATCTTATGGGTTTGCCTCCCTCTCTGCTTGAAACTATTTTTCCCTTTCCCTTCCCTCATGGTCTTCTGTTAGGTTTCTCAAGTTCCATATATGAGAGAAAACATATGGTATCTGTCTTTCTCTGAATGACTTACTTCACTTAGCATAATACCCTACAGTTCCATCCACATTGTTGCAAATGTCAGGATTTCATTCTTTCTCATTGTCAAGTAGTATTCCATTGTATATATACACCACATATTCTTTCTCCATTCATCAGGTGATGGACATTTGGGCTATTTCCATAATTTGGCTATTATTGAAAGCACTGTAATAAACATTGGGGTACAAGCGCCCCTATGAATAAGCACTCCTGTATCCTTTGGAAAAAATCCTAGTAATGCTATTGCTGGGTCATAGGGTAGTTCTATTTTTAATTTTTTGAGGAACTTCCACACTGTCTGCCAGAGTGGCTGCACCAGTTTGCATTCCTATCAATAGTGCAAGAGGGTTCCCATTTCTCCACATCCTTGGTTCCTGTTGGTTGGTTGAGTTGGTTCCTGAGTTATTAATTTTAGCCACTCTGACCGGTGTGAGGTGGTAATTCAATGTAGTTTTGGTTTGTATTTCCTTGATAATGAGTGATGTTGATTATCTTTTCATGTGTCTGTTGGCATCTGGATGTCTCCTTTGGAAAAGTGTCTATTCATGCCTTCTGCCCATTTCTTCACTGGATTATTTTTTTGGGGGAGAGGTGTTGAGTTTGGCAAGCTCCTCATAGATTTTGGATACTAACCCTTTACCTGATATGTTATTTGCAAATATATTGTACCATTCTGTTGGTTGGCTTTTAGTTTTGTTGATTGTTTTCTTTGCAGGGTAGAAACTTTTTATCTTGATGAGGTTCCAATAGTTCATTTTTCTACTAGCTCAACTCTTAACATGTGAAACTTTCAAGGAAGTTTCAGAGGAGAGAACTGCAAGCAAGGGCAGGATTCCACAAAATGTGCCACTTTGGTATATTTATTATTTTAAGTTTGGGTTTTTTTAAATTTTTATCTTGAGAGGGGGGAGGGCAGACAGAGAGAGAGAGAGAGAGAGAGGGAGAAAGAGAATCCCAAACAGGCTCCACACTGTCAGNTGTTTCAGAGTCTGTGACTCCCTCTCTCTCTGACCCTCCCCTGCTCACGCTGTCTCTCTCTCTCTCCTAGAAATAAATAAAACTTTAAAAAAATTGTAAAAAAAATAAATAAAAGTTAAAAAAGAGAAAAAACTATGCAAGAAGGAGACTCAGATCCTCCTCCATTGCCCTGAAAGCAGGAAAGAAATCTCCCATGTGAAAGGTACCACCCCTGTACCAGGAGGTAAAGAGACATACTATCATCAGTTTTGGGAAATTTAGAGCCAAGAAAATTATATAAACAAGCCTTATTTCTTTTTACTAATTTACTACCCCAGCCCAAATTCTGTCTAGAAATCCTTACTAATTGAAACTTTCAGAGTTAAGTTGTCCTTGTCCCGTCAATTGCTCACAGATTTATTTGTCTACAATTATAAAAACTGTCTGCCTTGTCATTTTTTTAGGTCTCAATTTCATTCCTGGGCCTCCATGCCCATGTAAGAAAACTGTTTTTTTTTTTTCTCCTGTTAATCTGCCTCATGTAAATTTAATTGAGTTCAGCTCAAAGACCTTGAGAGTTGAGAAGAATTTTCCCTTCCCGTCACTGTCTTGGAGAATATAGCTCAGGCCTGAAGCCAAAATGGCCTTTCTACAAGGCCTTTGCCACAAGTCCAGACATTGGGTCCCAAACAAGGTGAACTTAATCTGCACAGGACGCCCTTAGGCAGACATTTAGGGGAACCTGGCCTCACACCTTGGCAAGCACAGATGGGCCAAGAGAAAAACATCAGTGATCTCTAATCTACCAGTACAATCCTATGTAAACTGGTATAGCCCCTCTGGAAAACAGTGTGGAGTTTCCTCAAAAAATTAACAATAGAACTCCCCTATGGCCCAGCAATAGCACTGCTAGGAATTTACCCAAAGGATATAGAAATGCTGNAAGAAGAAGAAGAAGCATAGACTCAAGGATGTCACTGTCTAACCATTCCACCACTCAGGTAATTAATTTCTGTTTTCACAGAAAACATCTGAGAGGAGTAGAAGAGAATTGAAACATTCTCTTCAATTCTCCCAGCAGAGTAGGAGTTATGATTTTATAGGTTGAGGTGGACATGTGAAGAGAGAGATAAAATGATTCCCCCTTCAACTGTACATCTCCCTACTCATTATTTCTGTTATCCAGAAAATCCACCTTCTTCCCTACTGTTTTCATAAAACCTCTTCATCCATCAAGTCTGAGTTCAAGCCCATCATTTCCCTGAAGCCATCTCAGATCAACTAAGTCTACATGTCCCCTCTCTTAAATACTGAATGTGTGTACACAATTGGTCATTTAGTGGCATGTGGTTTTGTGTTATTTACCCTTTGTTTCATGTGTATGAGCTGGTCTCTCCAATGGGATTCTATGCTCCTTGAAGGTTGTTACAATCTCAGAGCACCTAACAATGCTTTGTACAGAGCATATATTCAACAGTTAGTTGTAAAAAGTAGTGGAATGAAATGGAATGAAAAGGAATAAAATACGATAGAATGAGATGGGATGACATGAAATTGCATGGAGATTGGGGATGGAAAGCTGATGTAAAACACGAAATGCCTAGAAATCAATCAAGTATTGAACGTTTTATTATGAACATATAATCACAGTCACTGAAAACTAATTTCATAGAGTGCTTTAGAAGCCCAAATATCATGTCTTCACCAGAACGCATCCAAAGGTTGCAGAGCCAGAATGGCCATTTGAAGCTTACCAAGCCCACTTCCTTACATCTGGGGAAGGCATTTCCCTGTACTCTCAGGACAAAAAACTATCCATCCTGATGTCAAAGGTGCTCCAGTACTGAGGATCTTCCTCCTGACCTAATGTGAACTCAAGCCAACTCACAAACAATATCTTATGCACCGAGGAGTAAGTTTAAAGGCAAGTTTTTACGTCCACTCCCTATTACCCCTGAAATTCACCCCCATCAAAATTGAGAAACTAAAGAAGTTTTATCTTTGTGTTGTCTTTATTCCTNGATCTAACAAGAAAATAAGTGTGAGCTGTCTTAACTGAGGTAAATAAGAGCTGCAGAGGCAAATCCAGAACAAGATTCAAAACTTTTCATAAATGCCATCACCCTCAACTTGTACTGTAAGATAANTTTCTGTAAGAATATATTTATATATATATATATATTTGGGCACAACGTGTGTGTGTGTGTGTGTGTTTACACACACATAATCAATGCTGAATCTCTTTCCTAATTAGAAATTTGATTTCAGGCTCTTTTCAAATTACATATAAACAAAATATGTTATAAAACATAATCAAGATAAGTTAGATTTTTTTAATAAGCTTCCAAATGTTGCAAC
>NW_027527378.1:2568671-2575954 GCF_008692635.1 Crocuta crocuta
TCTCATTTGCATAACTGTATGTAATAATATTTTGGTAGGAGAAAGTACCAAAGATTGTTTAGAATCCAAATTTTTGTATGCAAAAACAATGTTGGTCTATATTGTATAAGTACTGTGAAATAATAATGGTCCATGTTCTTCCAGAATCTTTCTCCATCAAGAGAATGGTAGTGAATACAGAACTGTTTTGCCACCTAATATGGGTATCTGGATATAGGCAGTGGTTACTTTTCATTGCTAGCTATTCTGTGGTTCTATTAATGTGATGCTGCCTATTAAATGTCTCTGCATCACTTCCCACTGCTTTTACCTGCTCATTCAATGGTGCCTACCAAAGCTGAAAAAAAAAAAAAAGCAGGAGATACACAAACAACTACATACTCAATTTGCTACAGAGAACTTTTTTCATGGTTTCCCAAGAGTTCACTGTTCAGTGAGAGCTAGTACTACCAATGCAGAGCAAGGAGTACCAAATGTATACATAATTCAGCAAGAGGAAAAAAGCCAGGAAGACCTTCAGAATTGTTCTTAACTAAATGTCGTGAAATGAGACAGGCTGTAAATTGCTATTGGACCTGCAGAAATTATTTCCAGTTTATAAAGTTTTTGTCAGTCTTCTCCCCAGTTATCCATGTAAACAGTACTACCTCTCAAGATAAGCAGTTATTTGTGTCAATGGGCTACAGAAACAAAAGCTTGAAGGCATTCACCTCCTACAATTTCCTGTTCCTCTACATGCACAGTTGCCCCAAAATTGCTGTGATCTTTTCAACATATAAAGTCCAGTTGGAGACACCCGTTCAAGCAGGGTTGTAGTGGGAATAAAAATTATCTTTTTTATTGCCATGGCTATATTGAGAATTCCTCTTTTCCTTACCTTTTACTGTAGGCCAGGGATCAGCAAGCTTTTTCTGTAAAGGGCCAGATACTAAAAAATTTAGGCTTTTCAGGCCCTAATAGGCCTTTGTTGCATATCCTAAGTATTTACAAAAATTTTTAGACAACCTTTTAAAAATATAAAAATCATTCCTAGCTCATTAATCTAAAAAATTAAGCCATAGGCCAGAATTGCCTCACTGACCATGGTTTGCAACCTCTACTCTAAATGACTAGATATCTAGTGTATTATCTTGCTATTGACATATAATGCTATATAACAAACCACTGCAAAATTCAGTGGTGTATAGAAATAAGCATTATTCCTCCTACTCATAGGTCTGTAGATCAACTAGAGTTGCTCTGTTCATTTCTCAGCTTGAAATAATACATGTATATCCTAATTTTACTTTACCCATAATTTCTGCTTTTAAACGAATTTTGATACAAGAGAATATTGCTCTTTTGGAAAAATGCATCCTTAGTTTTAAAGGAAAGTTACTAAAGTTGAGAGACTTCTGTATTGAAAAGGAAACATCATGCTGGCTTTATTTTATCTATATTTGCCAACTGACTTCCTTTAAGTTATAAAGTAGCTAACATTTATTAGCATATACTATGAGTCAGGAACAATTTTAGACTTATAAGGATATTAACATATTTAATCCTGCCAACTATTATTCCCAAATTAAGGCCACTGCCCAAGGTCATACTTCTACGAAATAGAGGAGTCTGCGAATCACCAGATTATACTGCCTCCAAAGATTTCCTTAAGACCTATAATAACTTGGCACTTCTGCTATATAAAATAAGACAAATAAAAAATAGGAGACTGTATTCATATTTTAAGTCTTAAAATTATTTTGTTCATAAAACTAACTCTCCTGGGATGCAAGATAAGTGTTCTTATGAATTAGACTTACTGTGTTCATTACACTCACATCAGTTTATAAAGCCTTTGAACTACTTGAACAAAAGAGTAACTGTATAATCACCAGCCATTTTTGTTATGCCAACCAATCAAGTCTGCCAAATGCTGATTATTTTAGATATGCACATGTGTTGAACATTGAAACACATCTGGCTTTAGCCATATGTAAATGGCTTTAGCCGTTTGAATGTAAATGACTTAAGGAAAATTGCTTCTATGTTTTTATGACAGTGTATGTTGGGGTTAATTTTCTTTGAGACATAATAAACACAGAGTAAACTATGTAAAATGCACTAATCTTAAGTATGCAGCAGGTAATTTTTACCGTGTAAGTACACATTCCCCTCTACCCCCACAACCTTCCTTCTCCTCTTCCTATAACTATCACTTAGATCAAGATATAGAATATTTCCAATACCCTCCAAAGTTCCCTCTTTCTTTTTCCCAGTCTACTTTCCCATACACATCCACCCCTAGGTAAACAGTATTTGGTCTTCTGTCTTTGTCAAGTAGTTTGCCTCATCTTGAATTTGATACACATAAAATAACGCATATATACTTTTTAGTGTCTGGCTTCTCTCACTCAACAGAATATACATGGGGTTCATCCATGTTGTTATGTGTACTAGTAGCTTGTTCTTTTGACTGCTGTGTAGTTTTCCACTGTATGAATATACTACCATTTATCCATTCTTCTATTAACAAGCATTTGCCTTGTTTCTAACTTTGACTATTATGAACAGAGGTCTTATGAATATTCTTATATATGTCTTTTCATGGACATATGCACTCATTTTTCTTGGGCATGCTGAAAAGTGGAATTGCTGGATCATAGGGTAGATACATGTTTAAATTTATGAGAGTTTTCCAAACTGATTATTTGGAGTTACATGTTGAAATACCTAAGCAAGATATGTAACATTGCTTAACGCTAATGTTCTGTTTAATGGTTCATTTGTAAATAAGGTTTTTTATCACACATACATACACAATCATATTAAAGTGCTGCAATCTTCTGATGCAAAAAAAATTTTGAGCTTCAGTGTGATTACTAAGTTTGGCAAATATGCTTGGGTATTGTACCTAATATCTTTTCATCCTCTAATTATGTACCTGATTTGAAATGAACCTCTCAAAAGTAATTGCATAACAATGACTTTTCTGAGCCCAAGAGCTAATTTATACTAGAACTTTTCTGTGTGATCCATCAGTCAGACAGTGCACATTTCTGTGCTCTAGAGCTACTATGGAAATGTAAGAGAAGAGACACCAGGAATTTCTAGGAAGAAAGTATTCCATTTATCTGGAGAGCAAAACTCCCTGCTTTTACTGTGTTAGACCTGGACATCCCAAACTAGGAAAATTTTGAAATTCTCTTATTTCCCCCTGTTGTTCTTTAGAACAGGCTATTTTGATTATGGCCTACTAGATTAGGAGAAGCAAGAAGTGGAAAAAAGTCAGGGCCTGGAAGGAAATTCATGCTAGAGAGGAAATGAAGGCTATAGTTGGCATAACAATGAGGAAGACTTGACACGATNTAATGACTACTATCTAAAAATTTAGATTGCCAGTCCCTACTAGAGACCACCTTTACATGTAAGCCATTTGGTTTAGCCTTGGTCCTACTCTTTCATCAACTTTTGAAGACTGAAGCCCCAGCATGTTTTAGAGTTAAGCCCACATAGGTCACTGTGAGGTACACTTGAGTTTGTCCTGAGAGAATTATGTTTTAGGCTCCTTTAAGGATCAGGATCCATGAGAAACAATGTGGAAGCCTAGACCTCTTTTCTCTTTCAGATTTGGTTTGCTAAATAGCTTTAATCCAAGCTCTGTCACTGCTATGAATCCCTCCCCTTCTCCACTTTATGCTATGATTGACATAACTTGCATAACTAGAATTTGCTCAGAAATCAAAGGATGGGGTGATTATTAAGTTGAGAAGCATCAGTTAATCACTCTGAGAAGCTTGGGAAGGCTAAAGATAAGTAGAAGAGAGATAACAACTAGGGAAATATACAGATCAGGCCGGGACACATTTCAGAGAAGCAGCTAACCAGGAAAGACACCTTAGCTCAGGTCAGGCTGGAACTTAGTAAAGCAGGGGTCTCATTCAATTAAATTTGTAATAGTGAGAAAGATCCTGGGAATTTTTATACACAATAATGTTCCCAAAATTTATTACATAACGGCAAGGGGTACTAAAATGTCAGTGCCAAAAGAAAGCAAGGCACTGAAGAAGTATCAGTGAAGTGGAAGCAAATGTCAAAGCCAAAGATGATAAATATTCATAGCACAGAAGAACAATGACTAGTCTCTCTTGAATGTGTTAGCACATACTTCTCCACAAATTATCTAAAAGCAAATGATGAAACTAACATCTCTAGTGGGAAGTAAAGACTAGTTCAAGAGAATAATACTTCCTAGATACAAACACAAGTTTTTACCAACCAAGGAGAAAAGTTACTTAAAGTAGGTAAATAATTAACTCTAGGAAATAATATAATAGTAGACAGAGTTTACACATTTACTGATTGTTCTTTTTTTTTGTTTATTAATGTTTATTTTATTTTTGAGAGACAGAGAGACAGAGCGTGAGGAGGGAAAGGACAGAGAGAGAAGGAGACAAAGAATCTGAAGCAGGCTCTAGGCTCTGAGCTATCACCGCAGAGCCCAACACGGGGCTGCTCGAACCCAAGAACCATGAGATCATGACCTGAGCCAAAGTCGGCGCTTAACTGACTGAGCCACCCAGGCACACTATTGCTGATTTTTCTTTAATTCAAAGGTGAGATATCTTTCTCTTTATCACATCTTATATGGCTGCATGTAAGAATTTGACGTGAGTGAGTGGGAGGGATGGTCTTTTAAAAAAATATGATGCCTAGGTATACCAAGTAAGTGAAACTGGTTATGAAGCCTCAACAGATTCCAATACAAACATTTGTTTACATATGATCTGCTTTGTTCCTTAAAGTGTTTGAAGTGCTTCACCATTCTTAAGAAAGAATTTAGTCCAACACAAATTTACCTTACTTGCTTAGTTACTACCACAATTTAGGCTATATATGGCAGGCATTAAAGTTGAGGCTTCAAAGCATTGATTGGACACAGTAAGGTATACACAAATGATTTAGATATTCTTGCTCTCATAAAACTTACATTCTAGTAGAAGGAGAAAAAAAAAGTGCCTAATGATCATAATCTAATAGTAAACATAGCATGTAGCAATGGAAGAGGTACTCATGAAGGCAATTCAAAAGATAAAAATATCACATATACTTTCAGGGGTGAGAGAAAGCTCCTTAAAGCAGATGACTATTTTTTGCCCAATGAGTGAAAATTTATTGTTTGTAACATAAACCATGCACTCTTATGTTAAGATCAACTAACAAAGACAACTAAACCAGTCAATATTTATATGATGGTTAAAGTATCAAATTATAAACAATAGGGCTTATTTAGCAATTAAGACCAGCTGTGAACAATATATATTTGACATCTGCACATATAGTTTGCTACCGACATGAGGATTCTCTGATATGCAATCATATTTCCACCCAATTCAAAAAATTTTCCAAGAGTTTCCTAGATAACCTAAAATGTCCACCTTTACATTCATTCTTTGTTTTAAAAGCAAAGTTTTTAAAGTACTTTTTAAAGTAATGGTCTATGAGAAACTATGTCCCACAAAATGTAGAGAATTCATCCCCAGATCTGCCCCATAAGAATATCTAAAGGTAACAAACAAACAAACAAACAAACAGGTGACCTCTAACACAAGTGTAAAAGGATAGCTTGTTCCTGACAGGGAGAGAGAGAGAGGGAAGAGTATTCCAGAATGCAGGAATAGCATAATCAAAAAGTAAACACAATAAAGTGTGGGTTGTTTTCCAGAAACACTGAGTAGTACATTTTAGCCAGGTAGAAAGAAGGGAAGAACATACATATGATATTAATAAAAGAAACAGAAATATAAGATATGATAAAATTATGCAAGACTTCTAAAACTAAGATTAAATATATGAACTTCATTCTGTAGTAGGGAGGGAGATATTTTTTGAGCAAGAGAAGCCAATCTCAAAGGAATTCTTTGGAAAACTAATGTGGACATTAGTCTATAGAATTGTTTGCAAGGGAAGGAATTCGGTGGTGGGATGAATAGCAAGGAAGAGGCTATTACAAAAACCTGGGTGACTAATAATGCCAAAAATTAGCTTAAGGTCAGTAATCATGAAGGAAGAGCAGTGGATTTGAGAGTAACTATGAAGGTAGACTTTAAAAAGCAAGAAACTGTTCACATCAGTTTAGGATAAGGCTGAGGGAGAGGTCAAAACATCAGCTTATAGTTTTAAACCAAATGAATGATACCATTTATAAGGAGGCAAAATAATAATAACACTATCCAGCATTTACTGAGCACCTACTGTATATCAGTCTAAGTGTTTTATATATTGTATCTGATTTAATCGCCTAACAGTCTTTTGAGGATTAAACAAACAAACAACAAAGAGAAATGGACTCATAAATATAGAGAACAAACTAGAGGTTGGGGGGGGTAAGCAAAATAGGTGAAGGGGATTAAGAGATACAAATATCTAGTTATGAAATAAATAAGTCACAAAAATGAAAAGTACAGCATATAGAATACAGTCAATAATATTGCAATAACTTTGTGTGGTGACAGATGATGACTTACTTATTGTGGTGAGCATACTGCAATTTATGAAATTGCTGAATCTCTATGTTTTAAACTGAAGTTAATATGGTATTTTGTCAACTATACTTCAATTAAAAATGTAAATAAATTGGGGTACCTGGGTGGTTCAGTTGGTTAAGCATCTAACTCTTGATTTCAGCTCTGGTCATGATCTCACAGTTTGTGGATTGAGCCCCACATCTGTCAGCATAGAGCCTGCTTGGGATTCTGTCTCTCTCAAAATAAATAGTTTTTTAAAATGTAAATAAATAAATAATTAGTGCAGAAAAAATAAAGTGTAGAGAAGTTAAAAATTTGTCCAAGATCACCTAGTTAGCAAGTGGTGGGAGAAAATGATATAGGAGATATATGCAAATTGTTTATNACTTATTGCATTTGTCCAAGATCTCATTTTCTACCTCCTTTTGACAGGTAAGGGCAATTTTAAGTTTTTCAGTCCCTTTCAATTTTAACAATATTTCCAATAACTATAAATTGCTCTAGAAACTTAAAAGGTATATATCAAGTCTAAGCTAGTATAAATCAGAGCTGTAATATAATGTCGAAATCATACTTCCTCTCTTTCTCCATTTCAGGCCTGATCCATGGTCCCATAGCAAGAATGGGGGAATACATGCTCCATTCCTTTTTTCTCTGTTACCTTACTACTTTTCTGTCAAGCATCATGGATTACTCTAGCCAGTGTCTTGCTTTTGGAAGTGATCAAGTAAGACGCAAACTACAATCTTTTTGATAATATATGTCCTAAAATTATATGGG
>NW_027527378.1:2575975-2602636 GCF_008692635.1 Crocuta crocuta
AAGTATCCACATAGTTGCCTGGGTGGCTCAGTTGGTTAAGCACCTGACTCTTGAGCTCAGCTCAGGTCATGATTTCAGGGTCGTGGGTTCAACCCCTGCATTAGGCTCTCTGCTGGGCATGGAGATTACTTATAAGAAAAGAAATATCCACAGAAATAGANAAAGATCTCTCAAAGAAAATCCTGAGATAAGAATTCAAGTGCAAGTAGTTTATTTGGAAGGTGATTCCAAGAAACATTGGCAGGGAAGAAGAGAAGTGAGACCAAGAAAGAAGGAACCCAATATAGGATATGTAATTAAGAAAGTTACATCAGTGGGCAACGGGGCTGGGGAAACTCAGGAGCTGATATAAAGAATCAGCCTCAAAGTTCTACATGAGATGCAAAGGAGTTAAGATATTTAATACACAAGTGTCAGAGGGTCATTGGTTGAGGGCTGTGTCCTCAATATGTTCAGCTTGCTTTGTGCTAAGGTAGAAAAGCTGTCTGCAGTTTCAGAAAAACAAAACAAAACAAAACAAAAAACACATCCAGGTGAAGAGTATCAGATGTGTAGTTGAAAACAAGCCAGAGTACAAGAGAGAAAATACCTGAATATACCTCGCAAGGTCAACAATTCACTAAACTCTTACAAATTGCCTCCTTTATGGAATATCTTTCTTTAGTTAGCTCTCTTCAGATTGCTAAGCTTTCTTTATGGGATTTTGGGATCATAGGGATGAGGGTCTACTTCTTGTTAAATCCTGAGAGAAAGTCTGGCAGTATCTTGGCCTTAATGTTAGAATGGGGGCTATTTAATACCTGTTGTCCTCAGTTTGGGAACTTCAATGGAAATTCAGACAAAAGAAATATTTTTAAGCCTCCTTTTACAGAGTCCTTAACCATAGAGAAGTGATAGGAGGACAAACTTGACAGTGGTCCAAAACAAGAGAGAACAAAAATACATGTGCAATAAAGTAGCATNAAACAACCTAAATGTTCACCAATAAAATAAAGGTTAAGGAACTACTGTCCCTCTAGTTTGGGAATATATCAAGTATGTAATACTTCCAGAAAATGAGTCTGATATATGTGTACTAACTTGGAAAGGCTGCTAAACAAAACATCAAACATTACAGAATACATAATAGTTTTAATTATCGTATCTATGTATGTATATACACACATACTCATGTACACACATATTTATACTTTGATGCACACACATATATATGAAAATGTAAATATATAATCCACCTCTACCCTCTCCCACAATATTTTCCCCTTTCTAAGGAGAATTTTTATTTGTTTGTGTCTCAGATTCTGACTCTTTATAGTGCTGCTCAGAGATAATAGGAGGAAATTCTAACTTAGATTAGCATAGAGACTCTCATCTGATTCACATTAAGCAGAGTGTGATGCTAACTGGGGAAGAAAGAAAGAAATGGGCTATAGTTTGCCAGAGAGAGGTAATGGTGACTTGAAGGAGAGAACTGTTTAAAGAAGAAAAAATTAAAAATAGAACTCCCCTATGACCCAGCATTAGCACTGCTAGGAATTTATCCAAGGGATACAGAAGTACTGATGCATAGGAGCACATGTGCCCCAATGTTCATAGCAGCCCTCTCAACAACAGTCAAAACATGGAAAGAACCTATGTGTCCATCAACTGACGAATGGATCCAGAAGATGTGGTTTATCTATACAATGGGATAGTACATGGCAATGAGAAAGAATGAAATCTGGCCATATGTAGCAACGTGGATGGAACTCGAGGGTGTTATGCTGAGTGAAATAAGTCAGACAAAGAAAGACAAATACCATACGCTTCCACTTATAGGAGGATTAGGAGAGACTTAATGGAGGACCCCATGGAGGACCATGGGGGAGGAGAAGGGGAAAAATAGTGGGGGAGAGGGAGGGAAGGGAACCATGAGAGACTCTTGAATACTGAGAACAAACTGAGGGCTGATGTGGTGGGGAGGGGAAGGTGGGTGATGGGCATGGAGAAGGGCACTTGTTGGGATGAACACTGGGTGTTATATGGAATCCAACTTGACAATAAACTATGAAAGAAAAAAAACATTACGAAAAAAAGAAGAAATTTTGGAAATTTTGTTGTTTGTATATGTGTTGACTGGGCTGTTATTTCCTACCTCCCATTCTCTATTTCAGAGGNGACCAATTGATAGAATAGAGAACTCAGAATTGGGCCCACAAATGTATGGCCAACTAATCTTAGACAAAGTGGGAAAGAGCGTCCAATGGAAAAAAGACAGCCCCTTTAACAGATGGTGCTGGGAGAAGTGGACAGCAACATGCAGAAGAATGAAACTAGATCATTTTCTCACACCATACACAAAAATACACTCAAAATGGATAAAGGATCTGAATGTGAAACAGGAATCCATCAAAACCCTACAGGAGAAAGCAGGAAACAACCTCCTTGACCTCCATTGCAGCAATTTCTTACTTGACACATCCCCAAAGGCAAGGGAATCAAGAGCAAAAATGAACTATTGGGACCTCATCAAGATAAAAAGCTTCTGCATGGCAAAGGAAACAATCCATAAAACTAATAGGCAACCATGGACTGGGAAAAGATAGTTGCAAATGACATATCAGATAAAGGTCTAGTATCCAAAATCTATAAGGAAGTCACGAAACTCCACACCCGTAAAACAAATAATACAGTGAAGAAATGGGCAGAAGACATGAACAGACACTTCTCCAAAGAGGACATCCAGATGGCCAACAGATACATGAAACAATGCTCAGCATCCCTCCTCATCAGGGAAATACAAACCAAAACCACACTGAGATACCACCTCACGCTAGTCAGAGTGGCTAAAATGAACATATCAGGAGACTCTAGATGCTGGCGAGGATGTGGAGAAATGGGCACGCTCCTACACTGTGGGTGGGAATGTAAACTGGTGCAGCCCCTATGGAAAACAGTGTGGAGGTTCCTCAACAAATTAACAGTAGAACTCCCCTATGACCCAGCAATAGCACTGCTGGGAATTTACCCAAGGGATCCAGGAATGCTGATGCATAGGGGCACATGTACCCCAATGTTCACAGCAGCACTCTCAACAATAGCCAAAACATGGAAAGAGACTAAGTGTCCATCAACTGACGAATGGATCAAGAAGATGTGGTATATTCTTTCAAAGATTATGCATGCCTTCCATTTCTGTTTCATGTACTACTATTTATTATTTTTTGTCAAACAGATGCTCATTTTGTCAGGGGGATAGGGGATGTACAAATACCAGAAAGTGCTCTCTGATATATGGTATCAGAGGCTTGTGTCAGGAGAAAGAGGGGATTCAGAGGAAGAGCAGATTTGTGACTAGAAGTGAAGTAATTGAAAGGCCTGTGTAATGTAATATGTATTGTCCAATCAAGTAAATCTTAGCAAGCTTTCCAGGACCTTCCTAAACTCAGCAAAAANAGGACCTTCATAAACTCAGCAAAAAAAAAAAAAAGAATATTAAGCATTAATAAATCAAATTCCTAACAGATAGCAGTAAGTAGCCATGTATCTGAGATCAAAGGAAGCAAAAGGAGAGGTAGCCCAATCTGTTGTGTTTTAAAACATGAATAGACTCCTCTTTTTCTACAAGAAGGGGAGGCCATTTTAATAAAAACAGTAATCAAACTCCCACCCTCTTAAGAAAAATCTACAGAAGCCAAGACTTGAGCTTCTTAAGAAGAAGCTGTTTTCTCCCCTCTTGAAGGGCTTAATGGGAATTCATTTCACCTGCAATTAAATATGACCTCAGTGCTTACTGCAGGCCAGAGGCTTATCCTAGATAATAATTCAGGGAAGCAAACAAATTTGCTGATTCCCCTGTTAAGAAATTTTATTCTCTTGGAGAAATCAAAGGTGGAATACTTTCAGAGAAATATAAATGATGGCACTTTGGTCCTCATTTACCTTCCTAGGTATGGTGAACCTAGAGATTCCGTGCTGCTTTATTCTGTTGTTTGTACAGTTGTGTTTTATGAGCCTGTTTGAAAGCTAGCAAAGATTTTTCTATTCAGATTTGCATGTCATGAAATTTGTTTATGCTCATATCAACCTCTTTGAAAATCTTTTTAGAATTGTCACTGTGATATTTTACACATTGCTCATGGATATCCGTTTCATCTTCAAATGAAATCATCTGGCTTAAGTTTTAGGGGCACAAAATTTGAACAAGGACAAGTTAGTACGTAAAACAAAACTGAGCAGAATAAAAGCACTGCTTTGTGACTCATGGGGTTGTGTGTGTGTGTCTGTAGGGAGGTTTATGGTATTTTCTGGAAGGCTAGAGATTACAAAACAGAAAGTTTAAAAACATATATAAGAAAACTTGTAAGACTTCCATTTTGGGCTGTAGGACAGACTGTTTATAGCATGAATTACCCTCTCTACCAAAACACTAAAATGCTGGATAAAATAAATAGTGCATCATCATTGTTGTGCTCAAATAAAAGTAGAGAATTAAGGGAGCTCCTTCTCCAAAACAAGTTAAACCAAAACTGGGGGCAGAAGATATGGGCAGGTTAAAAGGGGAGTGCCACAGCAGCTTTCAACCTTGAGTTTTTGACAAACCTTGCAAATTTTGAGCTTCTTCATTTCACAACTGCACGAGGTCTGGAAGACAGAACCAGTATCATTCCAAGTGGAGTTTTCAGTAAGTCATCCCACACATAAAAATGGAACTACAAAGGACCACACCTACAACATTCACAGAATAAAGGAATGAAAAATCAAACACCACCACAGAAGAAGATAGAAAACTTGTTTTTCTTGGCCCTGGTAATAGAGAACAATAAGATGAAATATTTTCTGGGAATTCATGATCATGAGAAAGCTTTCCCTAGAGTTTACAGTTTAGATTCATACTATTTATATGGTCCAGAAAACCTCAAGTGGAAAACTAAATTTAACAGAGTCCAGGTTTGGTACCACTCCAAGCAGACTGCAGAAGCAAATAAAAATTTGTTCTGGAAGACCTTGATTTCAATCCAGACATTGAAGAATTAGCAAAGCTAAAGTTCTAAGGAAAATTAATATCTCAGAGTTAAAAATCACAAAATATATCAGAAATAAAGCACCATGAGTAAGAACCAGAAAAACTAACAGGCAATAGAAACACATGCATAAAACTTGAGATACTAGAATTATCAGATACAGAACAGAAGATACTTATGTTTATAAAAATAAAAGAATAGGGTAAAAGCAGACATTAAAATAGTCAACTAGAACTTCTAGGAAGGAAAAATATAAAATGGGTTTCTTCTAACTTTTCAATTAAAATAATTATACATTCAAAGGAAGTTGCAAAGATAGTACAGAGAGGTCCCATATACCCTTCACTCAATTTCACCCAATGGTACATCTTACATAACTATAGTACAATGTCAAAATCAGGAAACTGACCTTGGTATAAATTGTGTATATAGTTCTATGTCATTTTATGAAATTAATAGATTCTGTAATCACCATGGCAATCAAGAGATAGAACTGTTCCATTACCACAAAGATCTCCCTTTATAATCACATCCATCCCTTCAACCTTCACCATCCCTAATCCCTGGAAACCACTTAATCTGCTTTCCTTCTCAATAACATTGTCATTTCAAGAATGTCATAAAAATGGAATCATACAGTATGTGACCCCTTGAGTTTGTTTTTTTCCAGTCAGCATAATGCCTTGAGATCCATCCAAGTTATTGTGTACATCAATATCTGTTTCTTCTTTATTGCTTAGTAGCATTTAATAGTATGGTATACAACAGTTTGTTAAACCATTCAATGACTGTAGGACAATTCAGTAGTTTCCTACTTTTGACTATTGCAAATAAGCTGCCATGAACAATCATGTACAGGTGTGTGTGTGTGTGTGTGTGTGTGTAGATAAAGGTTTTCATTTTTCTAGTGTAAACACACAGGAGTGTGGTTGCTGGATCATATGGAACAAGCATGTTTAATTTTTTTTTTTTAAGAACCTGCCAAACTGTTTTCCAGAATAGCTATACTATTCATACCCATATTTTCCCACATCCTCACCAATATTTGGTGGTGTCACTATTTTGTCATGAAAATAAAAAAATAAGCATTTATTTTAGGTTCATTTGCAAACAAATATTATCTTCAATGTGTGTCCAAGTGTGATCAATACCCATGGGAAATAGCACAATAGCAAGATGAAATAGGAAATTCAGATTCTACAGTTAGAAAACCCGAGTTCAAATCCCAGCTCCGCCAATTTTAGCAGTAACTAAGTAAACTTAATATCATGAATCCACATCTATTTCTCATCTACAAAATATAATTTTTCTCTATGCTCAGCACAGGGATATTTGAATACTTTATCCTACACTTTACAACATTGTTATAAGGCAACAATTATAGTTTCCATTTTACAGGGAGATCTTTGACTTCTTTATTTAAACAATAACCTCTCCTTACCCTCCACACTTTGTTTCTCCCATTATCCTTCTTTATTGTTCTCCACAGCATATCTCAACATCTGATATACTATTTATCAACTTGCATCTTTAAATTAAAATAAAATTGAAATACACTGCATTAGTTTCAGGTGTATAACATAATGATTTGACATTTGTATACACTGCAAAATTATCACCACATTAAGTCTATTTACCATCTGTCACCATACAAATTTACAACATTTTTTTTCTTATAATGAGAACCTTTAAAATTTACTTTATTAGCAACTTTCAAGTTTGCAATACAATATTACGGACTATAGTCCCTATGTTGTACATTACATTCTTATGACTTAATTATTTTATAACTGGAAGTTTGTACCTCTCAATCCCCTTCATCCATTTAATTCACTCCTGAACCTTCCTCCCCTGGCAGGCAACTACCCATCTATTCTTTGTATCTATAAGTTTTGTTCTGTTTTGTTTGTTCATATGTTTTGGTTTTTTTTACATTCCAGAAACAAGCAACATCATGCAATATTTTTCTTCCTCTGTCTGATTTATTTCATTTAGCAAAATGCTCTTGGGGTCTATTTATGCTATTGCAATTGGCAAGATTTCTTTCTTTTTTATAGCTTAGTAGCATTCCAGTGTGTGTGTGTGTGTGTGTGTGTGTGTGTGTGTGTGTGTGTACATCTTCTTTATCTGTTCAACCATCAAAGGACATTTAGGCTGTTCCCATGTTTCCATATCTTGGCTATTATAAATAATGCTGTAATTAATATGGGGGCAAATCCTTTCAAATCAGTGTTCTCATTTTCTTCAAATAAATACCCAGAAGTAGAATTTCAGAAACATATGATAGTTCTATTTTTAGTTTTTTGACGAGCATCCATACTGTTTTCCACAGTGGCTGCACCAGTTTGTATTCCCACCAAAAGTACAGAAGCATTCCCTTTTCTCCACATTCTCATCAACATTTGTTATCTCTTCTCTTTTTGATAATAGCCATTCTAACAATTGTGAGGTGATATCTCATTGTGGTTTTGATTTACATTTCCTTGATGATTAATGATGTTGAGCTTACCTATTGGCCATCTGTGTGTCTTCTCTGGAAAAATGTCTATTCAGACCTGCTGCCCATTTATTAATCAGATTGATTTTGTTGTTATTGAGGTGTATGAGTTTCTTATATATTTTAGATATTAACATTTTATCAAATATATGATTTCTCAAGTTTTTCATCCATTCAGCAGGTTGCCTTTTATTTATTTTTGTTTTTTAAAAAAGAAGCACAAATGTTCCAAAAGGATGGGAGGGTACAAAGATGAGGATGTGGACAAGAGGCTTTAGGGTTAGGGGCAAGTACAGAGTCCCCTGACATGCAGAAGTGGGAAAGATTCAGCAGCTAATCAGCCACTACTCTCCTCTGGCCTGGGGGCTCCTCTTTCAGGGCCTCAGAGTCCTACAGTAGCCCATCATGGGCCCATCATGGCCCAGAGCCTAGACCACAGTGGGCAGGAGGTGCCATGTTTGCCCAAGGCTGCACTTCAGTAGGTTGTCTTTTAATTTTGGTGATGGTTTCCTTCCCTACACAGAAGCTTTTCAGTTTGGTCTAGTCCCATTTGTTCATTTTTGCTTGTGTTGTCATTGTTTCTGAATTAAGATCCAAAAAGATATCACCAAGACCAACACTGAGGAGCTTACCAATGTTTTCTTCTAGAAGTCTTATGGTTTCTAATCTTACATTAAGTCTTTAATTCATTTTGAGTTAATTTTTGCATATGGTGTAAGATAGTGGTCTGGTTTCATTCTTTTATATCTGGCTGTCCAGTTTTCCCATCACCATTTATTAAAAAGACTGTCCTTTTCCTATTGTATATTCTTGCCTCATTGGTCATAAATTAAGTGACCACATAGATATGGGTTTATTTATGGGCTCTCTATTCTGTTCCATTAATCTATATGTCTGTTTTTATGCGAATACCATACTGTTTTAATTACTATATCTTTGGAATATAGTTTGAAGTCAGGGAATATGATGTCTCCAGCTTTGCTCTTCTTTCTCAGAATTGATTTAGCTACTCGGGATCTTTTGTGGTTCCATATAAATTTTAGGATTGTTTCTTCTATTTCTGTGAAAAATAGTCCCCTTCTGTGATTGGAGTTTTGATAGGGATTGCATTGAATCTGTGGATGTCTTTGAGTAATATGGGAATTTTAAGAGTATTAATTCTTCCAATCCATGAGCATGGAATATCTTTACTTTTATCTGTGTCATCCTCCATTTCTTTCACCAGTGTCTTGTAGTTTTCAGTGTAGAGGTCTTGTTACCTCCTTGGTTGTATTTATTCCTAGGTATTTTATTCTTTTTGATGCAATGGTAAAGGGGATTGTTTTCTAATTTCTATTTCTGATAGTTCATTGCTAGTGTATAAAAACACAACAGGTTTTTGTATATTAATTTTGTATCCTGTAACTTTCTGAATTCACTCTTTATTTCTAACAGTTTTTGGTAAAATCTTTAGGGTTTTCTCTACATATTATCCTGCCATCTGCAAACAGTGCCAGTTTTACTTCTTACTTTTCAATGTGGTTGCCTTTTATTTCTTTTTTTAGCTTAACTGCTAGGACTTCCAATACTATATCAAATAAAAGTGTCAAGAGTGGCCATATTTGTCTTGTTCCTGATACTAAAGAAAAGTTTTTGGATTTTTACTATTGATAAAGATGTTAACTCTATGCTTGTCATATATGGCCTCTATTATGTGAAGGCACATTCCCTCTATATGCACTTAGTGGAGAGTTTTTATCACAAATGGAAGTTGTACTTTGTCAAATGCTTTTTCTGTATCTCTGTCTTGAGGTGATTGTAGAATTTTATCCTTCATTTTGTTAATGTGGTGTGTCATGTTCATTGATTTTTGGATGTTGAATCATTCTTTATCAATGGACTAAACCCCACTTGATTATGCCATATGATCCTTTTAATGTATTACTTAATTCAAATTGGTAATATTTTGTTGATGATTTTTGCATCCATATTTATTAGGAATATTGACGTGTAATTTTCTTTTCTGGTGGTGCCTTTGTCTGGTTCTGGTATCAGGGCAATGCTGGCCTTGTAAAATGATCTTAGAAGCATTCCTTTTTATTTAATTTGTACATGTCTCATAAATAACCCTGAAAATACAGTAGTAAGCCAACTATAAATCATGATAACAGTTCAAATACTCCTAAACTTAAAGTGTCATATTTCCCTCAGGATTATTGAGTCTCCCTTTGACTACCATATCAGCCTATAGTCTGGGATAAATCAGGATCTAAATGTTGAGCCATATGATTACAACCACAGAGACCTGAACTTATTCTTTTGTAGGAACCTCTTTTAGAGGAAAGAAATTTGTTTTAGGAGTGTGCTCAGAAGGAGAGGAAGGTAGAAGAAAGAGATAAATATGCATAATCAAGTCAAGAACAGGGTTAAGAGGCATCAATAATCACACTTCAGCTTTGTGAATGGTAATGTGATTGGTGAGGCAAAAAATAATATCTAGTCCTGATCTTCAAAAAGCATATACTCTAATTAGGAAAATAAGAACTAATAAGTATTGGGGGGATTAAATGATTGCCTATAACACACATAAACTAAAAATAAAATGTATAAGAAAATTTCCAATATAGCATATGATTATTAGCCAGTTGAATATAATTCAGTAATGTCACAGGAACTCCAAAGATGGAGGATTCTTTTCATTTTACTGAAGTATAAATGACATACAATGTTATACTACTTTCAGAATTACAGCATAGTGATTCAACAATTCTATCTGTTACTCATCGCTCACCACAATTAAGTATAGTCACTATCTATCACCATACAACATGAATACAATATTATTGACGACATTTCCTATGCTGTACTTTTCATGAAGAATGGAGTGATTCTTGTGTGAAGTACTGCAGAAGGTTTTAGAATGGAAGACTTCGTGGACTCTTTCAGGTAAACAAAAATTATCCAAAGAGGATACAGGCATCAATAGTTTGGAAGAAATCAATTTCTACAACTTCAACTCTCCTGTGTATAAATTCCTAAAACTGGTATGACAGAGAATGTGCTTGCCATCATTCTGTTCTTCCTTTCTCACTTTTGCTGTTAGAATCACACTTCTTTCCTTTACAAAAAGAAGTCTATTGGGGCTTCTGGGTGGCTCAGTCGGTTGAGCATCCGACTTTGGCTCAGGTCCAGATCTCATAGTTTGTGGGTTCGAGCCCCGTGTCGGGCTTTGTGCTGACAGCTAGCTCAGGGCCTGGAGCCTACTTCGGATTCTGTGTCTCCCTCTCTCTCTGACCCTCCCCTGTCCACGCCCTCGCTCGCTCACTCTTTCTCTCTCTGTCTCTCTCTCAGGAATAAATTAAAACAAACAAACAAACAAAAAACAAAAAGAAGCCTATTTCTCAACCATCCTGAACCTTTACTATGGAGTGCCCTGGATGTGGAAACTTCCTTGGTGAGAAAGGAGGGGGCAATTTGAAATATTGATTTCATTGTTGTAAAGTGCATGGTCCTAATGAGAGGATAACAATTCCTTTGCCAGTTGCAGTTCCCAATTCTGTGCTTTCAGCAAAGTTGAAAAAAGTACTTAATCAAGTTGTTGGTTGATAGATCAGGAAAAGTAGTTTTTGATGATAAAGTGTATGTGATTTTGGGCATAGAAGTCAGAAGACATTCAAAGAATTGAGTGGCATTGTTATAACCTTAGTCCTTCTCTACTCCTCCATGTGTAAAAGCTTGCTCAATGCTTACATATGTAACATGTAAAACTGGAAGATAAATGATCCTGACCCTTGTTTCATTCTAGAAACAAGTTGTAGTTATCTTTAAACACATAATTAAAATGAAAAAAGCCCCATGTTTATCATTAAGAGATGCATTTTAATTGACACTTTACATTTTATGTTTGGTGATAATAAAAAAAAAAAATTAACAGAGGCATCTGGCTGGCTCAGTTAAGTGTCCAGCTCTTGGTTTTGGCTAAGGTCATGTTCTCATGGTTTGTGAGTTCAAGCCCCACATCAGGCTGCAGGGTGAATGTGGAGACTACTTAAGATTCTGCCCCTCTCCCCTTCTCACACACTCTCTCTCTAAAATAAATAAAGATTATGGTCGCCTGGGTGGCTCAGTCTGTTAAGTGTCTGACTTCAGCTCAGGTCATGACCTCACAGTTCGTGAGTTCAAGCCCTGAGTTGGGCTCTGTGTGGACAGCTCAGAGCCTGGAGCCTGCTTCAGATTCTATGTTTCCCTCTCTCTCCACTCCTCCCCCACTCACACTCTGTCTCTCTCAAAAATAAATAAACATTAAAAGATAAAACAAACAAAAATTAAAATTAAATAAAAATATGCCAAGCCATATCATATTTTGGATCAAACTAAAGAACTTGGGTCTCGTGAAGTGCTCTGGAAGATTAATGGAATGACAGAAGTGTTAAGAAATGCACAGACATGAGGAAGGCAGGTTGGTTACACACAGAGGTACCAACACAGGTTCATCTGGACCAGATAGTGGTTGCAATTTGGTTAGACACACGGTGGAGAGTGACATGAGCATCATTCAAGAAATCAAATTTAGATGTGAGTGATCAGATCCTCTGTGCTGGGCACAAGTCAGAGACATTCAGGAGCTGTCATATATAGGAAAGGAAACATAATTATGTAAGAGGAGAATCATTCTTTTAAAACAGGGCAGGCCTCAAATTCTGTAGCTGACAAAGTGGGGTTTAGTAAATAAATATATTGCTATTACAAGGCAAAATATACTGACTGTCTTAAGAAAAATTCAGCCACATTTCCATAAGGATTTATATTTATTTGGTGAAGTCAGAAAGGGGTTCCTCCAAAATGTGACCTTGAGATGGGCAGGATGGTGAGGCCTTGACATTTCTCTTTTCAAGAAAAATTTTGCAATGCATTTCTTTCATGCCCATAATCCTTTACCATTAATAATGTATTTAGAAGCCTAGTGGGAGGTCATGGTTTAAGAAGAAATGGTCAGAGAAAAATTCTTTATGACAAAGATGGTGGAAGCACATTAACACCTGCAATTTCCAGTAATAATGTAACCATCCTTGATTCTCCCTAAGCTTCGAGTTAAAGAGTGATATAGGCAAAAACTTTCATTCACAGTTGTTCTGAGGAATCAGGAAAAGGGTCAGTGGTCCATGGTAGGGTTAGCAAAGAGGGAAGAGACCTATCATTGGAAATAAGACATGATATATAGAGTTGTGCTGTACAGTATATTAACTACTAGCCACATGTGGATATTGAACACTTGAATCATAGCTGGTGTCACATGTTGAAATAATATTTGCACATACTGGGTTTTAAAAGATATAATATTAAAATTAATTTCATTTGTTTCAGTTTTGTTTTCATAATGTGGCTACAAGAAAATTAAAAATTATATATGTGGGTTTCATTATATTTTTGATGGACAGTATTGAACAGAGAATGTAGAGAAATGTAGGTATTAGAGCAAGATATGACTAGGAGAAAAGTATGCTTATGTAAGAGTTCTTAGAGATACTTGGAAATACTAAGTCTCTCACAATATGGAATGTGAACTCAAGTCATTTTATTTAAGTGTTAAATTGAGACTATTCTCCCAAGATTGAATAATATGGGACTATACAGTTAAGGGATTACATAAATGAAAAATTTTAATCCAATGATTTATTCATATTTTAATAAATTATACCATTTAAAATGAAAATTATAAATACATAATTTCATTATTTAAAAACAACTATATATTCTCATGAAATAATAACATGTTGTTCACAAGAAATTGCACTCTGTTCTAAGTGTAAAGATGTTAAAGATGTTCCCAGCTCTCTCTTTATAAATAGCAAAATTATCCCCTAACATAATATCTCTGTAGGAGAGAAATGACAAGAGGCAGTCAATAAAATAGCTTGATAGGCAGAATTGTCCCTGCCTTTTTCCCTCCCTGCCTGAAGCAAGAGGTACTAGAAAAAACAGCATGGTAGAGTTAGCTCTTAGTTCTATAGAAACCAAAAAATCATATGACTGCTGCTTGTGCCTCTTCTTCCTCTTACCTGGAATATAGTGGTAAGTAGTATCTGTTAAAAACAATGCCATTCTACCTGCGTAAAATCTGATAAAGAGGTTGTGAAATGATGTTCCAATGTATCATATGTATCTTCACCCCAAAATAGCACTGGTTTTTGTATGCAGAGATGAGGAAAAGGGAACAACACTGGAAATTATCTATAATATAACTCCTCCCCAGAAAAGTTAAAAGAAATGAATGTGGAATGGTGGGATTTTAAGTATGGTGCAAAAAGCCACTCCTATTTGCAATTAATCTATATGAAAACCTATGACTGGATAATGCCTTCAGATTCAGTTGGCCCACCTTCAGTACTTCAGATAAAAACACACCCCTTAGGCTGGACAAGTTGATACTTTCAGAAACATTCAATGTAGATGAAGATAATCAATTTGCACCACTTGGAAATTCTTTCTTCTATCTAACCTTATAGGAAGATACTGTGACAAATAATGTATCTCATTTTCTTTGGGCTGTTAGAATGAAAAATGTGCCTTTCAATAAAAAGTTACTGGAAAGTGTGCTCAATAATACAATGAGTTCAGAATGCATAGCCCTTGTTTTATTATGGGATTACAACAAAGATCCTACTAAACATCATGCATCTCTCTATCCATCCTTCTTGTTTGATTTTCTTTGACAATCTTTTATTTTTTCATCAATTTCTCTCTCATACTCGTCCCAGGACGAAATACTCTCTCATAACCACCAATCTCACTGGAATACTTTCCTCTTCTTCAGCAGTGAGTAACCATGACACTCGTTAACTATCTTAAATGGTAATGAGGTGTGTGTGAACTATTTAAATACCACTGGTATTTTTTCCAAGAAAGTTACTGTAGCATCCAGTTTGGGTTGCCTCCCTAGGAGACTTGCCCCCTGCTTCTTTTCAAACACTATAGAACTACATGGCTCCTCCATGTGGTGCTTCAGTACGTCAGGGAAGGCTGGCTCCATCCCTAGCTTTAGTGGATGACTCTTAAGTTGAGCAAGCCAATCACAGTGATTCTACCACCAACTCATCCTAGTCAGTGAGTGAACAGCGAGATGTGAAAGGAAATCTTATCTTCTGGTTAGTTGTAGGGCGATACATCCAGGAAATGCTTCTTAACAAGAAAGAAGAAACCCAAAAGCACTTTTATTTTTCTTCCTCTGAACTTAGGTATACAAAAAGGTGATGGTAGAGCTACTGCAGCTATTCTACAACTATGAGGGAAAGTACCATACAGAATACAAAGAACCAGAGTTCATGATAAAATAAATTATTGAACAATTGAAATAAACTGTGGAGCATCCTACCTCTGGACATTTTGTTATGTGAAATAATAAACACCCTGTGGCTTAAGTCATTTTGAGATTTGTTTTCGGTTACTTGCAGCCAAAATTATTCTAATGGATGTGACAATGTAGTATATAACTGAAAACTGATGCTGGTTAAGTAATTCTATCTGTGCTTATATGCCATAATGATATTAATAATTCTTGCTTTCTTCCAGTTTACAAATGACTTTAGTAAAATCTCTGAGTTTGGGTTTAAAATGGATAATCCAATGAATAAATAAAAACTGAGAGACTTTTAAGATAGGGAGAACAAATTGCGTGCTCTCTCTCTCATCATCATCATCATCATCATAATTTTTATCATTTATTTTCTCTGCCCAAACTTCTTTACTATTTCCCCCACACTACAGGATTTTAAGTCCATTCTCCTGACTGCTTCATCAATCAGAACTCTCTGCTCAGGCAGAGACTTACTTGCCTAGACCCCTGACAGCTGCACCAAACAGGCTGACCAACATGAGTAGTTGTAGTACCAGGAGCAGCTGCTGCAGATGCTTTCCAGGAAATCCAACAAAAAGTCAGCGCTGACTATTGGGAAAATTGAAAGCCAAGGTTATATGTAACATCTGAATTGTATCTATGAGGAAGTCATTTGTGTTTATAAAGTGTGCAATTCAGAGGCTAATATTTCATTTAAAAATTATCAAGTGCAAACAGAACTCAAAGGAGACTAGTTGAGACTTCTTAATTCTTCAAAATTTGTCCTCAGAGGAAGAAATAATTTGGGCAAGAAAGATTTACAGTTGAGTAATTCCTTAACCTACAGATTTATTTCAATTCAATAAGCTTTAATTGAAAGCCTAATTACAGCTCAGCCCTGTGCTAGGCAGTTGCCATGAGCATAGAAGAAAGAATTATTCTCTGCTCTCGACACTTCAACTTCATCTTGAATCTAGCTAAAAACTGCTAAATTGAGGTGCAAATAGGGTTCTTTATGAGAAAAAAGGGTGCTGACTGGGGAACCAGAGAGTACATCACAAAGGCAGTGGCATTGGAACTATATCATAAAGATAAGTAAGATGAGTAGGGAAGAGATAGAACCAAGGTAAGTAGATTTGAGCTGTACAAAAAGACAATCCTGGAATGACAACAGAGCTGCAATTACATTGTATGGTTTTTATGACTTCATATTTGGAAGTTAGATAAACAATGAGACTCATTTTTTCATCTTCCTTTCCCTGACTTGCCAGCTGTTAGGATTTCTCCCATCTTTGGCTATTGTTCAGCTCCTCATCCTGAGAGCTGCAATTTCAGTCTTAATGTCTGCTCTTTGTGTGACAGTTCTTGATAAAATGCATTCTCAGTCTCTTCCATGGTATTTATTCTTGATGTAGGGAACAGATGGCAGAAGCCAAAGTTATTTCTCTTTATGGACCATTCAAAATGTGAGGGACATAGATGTTGTGACATATGACTTACAGACCTTTTCCACTGTTTTAACTTCATTCATTTGGTGGCTTTTAAAAAATACTAGCTATTTTTCTTTATTTACATTTGGACAAAAAAGCAGAAATAACCATGTATTCTCAGTCTTTTCCTAATCGGCTTTTCTAGATTTCAAATATGAACGTATGATTTAACTTTTAAAAAATTTTAATGTTTATTTATTTTTGAAAGAGAGACAGAGCATGAGCAGGGGAGGGGCAGTGAGAGGGGGAGACCTGAATCCAAAGCAGGCTCCAGGCACTGAGCTGTCAGCACAGAGCCCGATGCAGGACTTGAACTCACGAACTCTGAAATCATGACCTGAGCTGAAGTTGGACACTTAACCAACTGGGCCACCCAGGCTCCCTGGTTTAACATTTTCCTATGGATTTAATGGCTACATTATATTGTTCTTTGGCATTTTCTCTCACACTCACAGATACTGATCTCGTCAACATATAATATAAATACGTTAGGTACTACTGTTTGTTTGGCCTACAAAATACAAAAATGACTATAGGAAGAGAAAGGACATTAAGTACACCTAAGCAATATGATGATAAGCATTGGTCTAGATAAGACACAAATTTGGGTTCAAATTTGAGATCCACTACTTCATAGCAGTGTGATCTCAAGTAAATCACTGCAATTTTCTATACCTTAATATTCTGATGTTTAAAATAGGGATATCAATACTTAGTTCCTAAAATTACTATACAAATTTCTTAAGATATTATATGTATAGTATTTAACACAATGTCAGGCACAGAATCAATGGTTACTACACTTATAATACACAGGATGTTGTGTTCATCATGTGGCCTGGGAAAGTTAAGAAAAGCCTCATAGAGGAGACATTACTTATATTAAGAAGAATAAATAGGGCTGCCTAGAGAATGGAGACATGAGTTTTCTCAGCAAAAGGAGCAGCATGTGAATAGGCATAGGAACCAAAAAATGGCTTCAGGCCACTTGGAGAACTAAAAGTATTTTGGTATGACTAAAACCCAGGGTGAATGTAAAAGAATAGGAGTCAGGAGAGGGGAGTAGGTAGATGAGCCAAAGAAATAGGCGAAGGCCAAAATACAAAAGCTTTTGTAGGCCATTCTAAGATATTTATACTTTAACATTGGACTGATCAAGAATAACAGAAGAGTATTAAACAGGGAGTGACATGGTCATATTTTCATTTGGGGTCAAGATGGTAAATGTTGAGGGGAGTGTAATTATCAGGGAAGATGATAGTTGGAGCAGAATGGCCATTAGAACCTAGCTATTTCAATAATCTAGTAAAGAAACTACAAGGGACTGAACTGAGATAGTTAATAGGAATCTACAAGGAGAGGNGTCATCAAAGGTAGAGACAACAGGACCTTATGAATTGGTGACAAGAAAAACATCTAGAATATCTCTCATCTTCTTAATCTGTAAAACTAGGTGGATTGGCAGGTCATTAACTTACATTGTAATAACAGCTCAGTTTTGAACATGTTGAGCTTGAGGGCTCTGGCATACATGCAAGTAGAAAGATCAATATAGCATTCTATAATTCAGAAGAGACAAGTGGACTGAAGTTGTGGATTTTAGTGGTCAAATATAAATTAACTATGACTTAGTCATGATGGTGATCTGTAATAAAGAGTCTAAGTCCATTTCCTTTTTTAAAAGCTATTTATTTTTTTAATTTACATCCAAGTTAGTTAGCATATAGTGCGACAGTGATTTCAGGAGTAAATTTCTTACTGCCCCTTACCCATTTAGCCCATCCCCCACCCACAAGCCCTCCAGCAATCCTGTTTGTTCTCTATATTTAAGAGTCTCCTATGGTTTGTCCTCTTCCCTGATTTATATTATTTTTGCTTTCCTTCCCTTATGTTCATCTGTTTTGTATCTTAAAGTCCTCATATCAGTGAAGTCACAAGATATTTGTCTTTCTATGACCAACTAATTTCGCTTAGCATAATACCCTCCAGTTCCATCCAAGTTGTTTCCAAATGGCAAGATTTCATTCTTTTTGATTGCTGGGTAATACTCCATTGTGTGTGTGTGTGTGTGTGTGTGTGTGTGTGTGTGTATACACCACATCTTCGTTATCCATTCATCCGTCAATGAACATTTGGGCTCTTTCCATACTTGGGCTATTGTTGATAGTGCTGCAATAAACATTAGGTGTATGTGCCATTTGAATCAGCATTTTTGTATCCTTTGGACAAATACCTAGTAGTGCAATTGCTGGGCCATAGGGTAGTTCTATTTATTATTTCTTGAGGAACCTCCACACTGTTCTCCAGAATGGCTGCACCAGTTAGCATTCCCACAAGCAGTGCAAAAGAGACCCTCTTTCTCCACACCCTCATCAACATCCGTTGTTCCCTGAGTTGTTAATGTTAGCCATTCTGACAGGCGTGAGGTGGTATGTCATTGAGGTTTTGATTTGTATTTCCCTGATGACGAGATGTTGAGCATCTTTTCATGTGTCTGTTAGCCACCTGGATATCGTCTTTGGAAAAGTTTCTTTTCATGTCTTCTGCCCATTTCTTCACTGGATTATTTGTTTTTGGGGTGTTAAGTTTGGTAAGTTCTTTATAGATTTTGGATACTAACCCTTTATTGCATATGTCATTTGCAACTATCTTTTCCCATTCCATCGGTTGCCTTTTAGTTTTGCTGATTGTTTCCTTCACTGTGCAGAAGCCTTTTATTTTGATGAGGTCCCAATAGTTCATGTTTGCTTTTATTTCCCTTGCCTCTAGAGACATGTTAAGTAAGAAGTTATTGCAGCCCAGGTCAAAGGGGTTGCTGCCTGTTTTCTCCTGTAGGATTTTGATGATTTCCTACCTCACATTTGGGTCTTTTGTCCATTTTGAATTTATTTTTGTGCATGGTGTAAGAAAGTGGTCCAACTACATTCTTCTGCATGTTGCTGTCCAGTTCTTCCAGCACCATTTGCCAAAGAGACTGTCTTTTATTTTCCATTGGATATTCTTTCCTGCTTTGTCGAAGATTAGTTGGCCATGTATTTGTGGGTCCATTTCTGGGTGTTCTATTATATTCCATTGATCTATGTGTCTGTTTTTGTGCCAATACCATACTTTATTCATGATTACAGCTAATCAATTTTGTTTTTGTTTTGCTTTTGTTTCCCTGATCTCCAGAGATGTGTTGTGTAAGAAGTTGCTGCAGCCAAGGTCAAAGAGGCTTTTGCCTGTCTGAGTCCATTTCTGATGTTTGATTGTTGACAACTTTCAAATCCTGCCACATCCTCTTTCCCTAAATCTGAACAAGTTGGTAAAAGGCCTTGGTGCTCCCTACTTTGGTGCCGGGGAAAATTCTAACTATGCAAGCCCCAGCCCATGCAAGGACACCCTTCAACCCAGCCATCCCCACTACCTAATCAGAATACATCCAAAGCCAGCCACCCTTCCCTGCTCTTTCAAACCATTTTTGGATCTGCTTGGGAGTCCAATTTTCTTTCCCCAGAAAGTCTTTTTTCTTTCCTTTAATAGTTTATTGTCAAGCTTGGTTTACATATAACACTCAGTGCTCATCCCAACAAGTGCCCTCCTCCATGTCCATCACCCTCCTACCCCTTTCCCCCACCCCCCTCAGCCCTCAGTTTATTCTCAGCATTCAAGAGTCTGTCATGGTTTGCCTCCCTCCCTCTCCCCAACTATTTTTCCCCTTCTTCTCCCGCATTGTCCTCAGTTAACTTCCTCCTAATCCACCTATATGTGCAAACATATGGTATTTGTCCTTCTCTCCCTGACTTATTTTGAAAGTCTTATTATGTGAATGATAAATCTTTCATATACTCTTGGTATATGTGTGTATATACGATAACATTAGTCTCAATATCCAAACCAATTCTAGGTAACAGGGGTTCCATTACATCTCTCTTGTATGATAACAATAGAGCCAAACTTTGTCCATTATTTAAAGGTCTAAAGTTGTTATGTCTTTCTCATAGTATGTAGCTTTGGGTACCTAAGTGATTAAGATCATGGCAATAGAATCAGCTAGATATGGTATGTATAATGCACAATATGTATATATAAGGTCAAAAGAGAAGTGGTCAAGGCATAGAGAACCTTGGAAGAAAACCAGCAATTAAACATCAGGAGCCTATGAAGGAGTCTGAAAAAGGCTTGGATGAAAACTGAGGGAAGGAATTCAAACAAGGAGAGCATTTTCAGAAGGGAAATGAATTCGTCAGGATCAAATGTTTAACAGGATTCAAATCAATTTTGAAAAATGTATGGGTTGTAATATATACCAGGAAATGACTGATAAACAGTACTTTATCTGATTAAAAGTACTGATAAAAAAGATCAGTACAGACTGATAAAAAGTACTGGCTGATTTACAGAACATCTCCATATTTGAAGGAACAACCTGTCCCTTGAAGTTTGGCCATTATTAACATTGGTCCATTTTCCTTTTAGAGAATTGGGTAACTTTCACCAATACAAGCATATAGGCTGCTCTCATTTTAACACCCCAGATAAATATGGATATTTGGCTCTCTTCCCAAAACAATGATAAAATAATTGAACAAGTTATTTAAACCACATTTCACTTAAAGCTCAAAGATAACAAAGGACAAATAAACACAAAGGATTTTGAAACCAGAATATGTGTCTCAGAAGTTATGGCCTGTTGGCCAAAAATCATAGCTTCTTACATGTCCTAAATTCTAGTCTATTCTCAGTACCCAGTACCAGCTTAGGACCCACCTAGATATCTTCAATTTTAAAATTCTAGAACCAGTAGAACCAACACAAAAACTTGCACCAGTTTTGAGAACAAAGAACTGCTGTAAGAGTGAAGTTTCATGATCATGAAGTTTCATGATCATGAAGTTTCATGATCCATGAGCTCCAATTTCATATTATCTTCCATTCTCAAATCAGTATCAGTGGTTGCCTACGGTTCTAGGTTGAGGAGGATTCTAATGTCACAATGGGGTTTGCTGTGATTTCTAATTTTGACCTCTCCACAGTGAATGGGGATTGTTTCTGTCAGCTACTGAGTGACCATAACTATCTCTTACAGTGCATGTTGGCTCATAGCTTTACATCTAATAAGCTAATCTGTTCTCCCTTCAGTTTCCACAGCTACAGGATCTGTCTATCCTACTTTTATCCCAAAGTTTGTATGTAGNCAGAGAGAGAGGGAGTCACAGACTGAAACGGGCTCCAGGCTCTGAGCTGGCAGTCAGCACAGAGCCCGACGCGGGGCTCGAACCCACGAACCGCGGGATCATGACCTAAGCGAAAGTCAGACGCTTAACCGACTAAGCCACCCAGGCGCCCCTGTTTTATACATTCTTGAAGTGTGTAAGAAATAGGAAAAATTGTGTTGTGGGTTAAAGTGCAAGTTCAAAGTTGTTTGTCTTTCTTGGTATAATATATAGAAATTGTTTAGTTTTGCAGGTTAGGATCATTGTCTATGGAATCAAGTAGACTTTTGTTCAAATCCAAGGTTGACCACACAAAAGTCGTATGACTCTAAGTGGCATATTTAACTTATCTGAGATTCAGTCTCTATGTGTATAAAATGAGAATTAAAATACCTATCTCAGATAGTTCTAAGTGTGTCTCAGTATGTGTGTGTGTGTATGTGTGTACACTTATGTTTAGTGCAGCACATAGCACAGACAAATACAAGTGACAAATATTATAACATGAAAACTTAAGTGATAATAGCTAACATTTATTAGGCCCATTTTATATATCAGGAGTCTAACTAAGGTTTGGAAAAGACAAGCAAACTTCCTAAGGCTGTGTAGTAAACTTCCTAAAGTCATGCAGCTGGGAAGGAGTGGAATTGAGATTCCCAATTGAATCATTTGATTCCATGGCACAGAGAATTCCCTTCAAAATCAACAAAAACAGGTCAACACCATGACATATCATAGTGAAACTGGCAAAATACAAAGATAAATACAGAATTCTGAAAGCAGGTAAAGACAAACAGGCTCTAACCTACAAGGGTAGACACATAAGGGTAGGGGCAGACCTGTTCACTGAAACTTGGCAGACCAGAAAGGAGTGGCAGGAAATATTCAATGTGCTGAATAGAAAAAATATGCAGCCAAGAATCCTTTATCCAGTAAGGCTGTCATTCAGAATAGAAGGAAAGATAAAGACTTCCCAGACAAACAAAAATTAAAGGAGTTTGTGATCATTAAACCAGCCCTGCAAGTACTTCTAAGGGGGACTCTCTGAGTGGAAAACAGCAAAGACTACAAAGGACCAGAGACATTATAAGAAACATGAAATCTACAGATAACACAATGGCACTAAATTCATATTTTTCAATAATCACTCTGAATGTAAATGGGATAAATGCCCCAATCAAAAGCCATAAGGCATCAGAATGAATAAAAAAAAAAAAAATATCCACCTATATGCTGCCTACAAGAGACTCATTTTAGAGTCCTAAGGGACACCTGCAGATTGAAAGTGAGGGGATGGAGAACCATCTTTCATGCTAATGGATGTCAAAATAAATTCAGAGAAACTAGAATTTAAAACAAAGACTCTGTAACAAAAGATGAAGGGCATTATATTATAATTAAGGGGTCTATCCATCAAGAAGAGCTAACAGTAGTAAATATTTACACCCCTAACGTGAGAGCACACAAATAAATAAATCAATTAATCACAAACATAAGCAAACTTATCAATAATAATAATATCATAATTGCAGGAGATTTTAATACTCCACATACAGCAATGGACAATTCATCCAGAAAATCAATAAGGAAACAATGGCTTGGAATGACACATTGGAGCAGACAGACTTAACAGATATATTCAGAACACTTCATCCTAAAGCAACAGAATACACATTCTTCTCCAGTGCACATGAAACACTCTCCAAAACATATCACATACTGGGTCACAAAACAGCCCTCAATAGGTACAAACAAGACTGAGATCACACCATGCATATTTTTAGAATACAACACTATGAAATTTGAATTAATCCACAAGAAAAAATTTGGAAAGCCCCCAAATACATGGAGGTTAAAGAACATTCCGCTAAAGCACTAATGGGTTAAGCCAGAACAAAGAAGAAATTAAAAAATACATGGAAGCAAATGAAAATGAAAACATGATAGTCCAAACCCTTTTGATGCTGCAAAGGCAATCCTAAGAGGAAAATACATTGCAATTCAGGCCTATCTCAAGAAGGAAACAAGATCCCAGATATACAACTTATCCTTACACCTGAAGGAACTAGAAAAGTAGCAGCAAAGAAAACCCAAAGTCAACAGAAGAAGAGAAATAACAAAGATTAGAGCAGAAAGAAACAATATAGAATTTTAAAAAACACCCCAAAACCCAGTAGAACATATCAATGAAACTAAGAGGTGGTTTTTTGAAAGAATAAGCACAACTGATAACCCTCCAGACTGACTTCTCAAAAAGAAAAGAGAGAGGATACCAACAGATAAAATCACAAATGAAATAGGAAAGATCACAACCAACACCACAGAAATACAAACAAATATAAAAGAATACTATGAAGAAAAATTATATGCCAAACAAATTACACAATCTGGAAGAAACAGTAAATTTCCTAGACACACAATAACCAACAAAGAAATTAAATCAGTTATCAAAAATCTCCCAACACATAAGAGTCTGGGCCAGATGGCTTTCTATGGGAATTCTACCAGATATTTAAAGCAGAGATAATACCTATTCTTCTAAAACTCTTCCAAAAAACAGAAATGGAAGAAAAGCTTCCAAACACATTCTATGAAGCCAGCTTCACCTTGATTCCAAAACCAGACAGAGACCCCACAAAAAGGAGAATTACAGGCCAATATCCCTAATGAAACTGGATGCAAAACTTCTCAACAAGACACTCGCATACTCAATTCAACAGTACCTTAAAAGAATTATTCACAATGATCAAGTGGGATTCATTCCTGGGCCGCACGGCTGATTCAATACTCTCACATCAATCAATGTGATACATCACATTAATAAAAGAAAGGATAAGAACCATATGATCTTTTCAGTAGATGCAGAAAAAGCATCTGACAAAATACAGCATTCTTTCTTGATAAAAGCCCTCAAGAAAGTAGGGATAGAAGGAACATATTAAAGGCCCACAGCTAATATCCTCAGTGGGGAAAAAATCAGAGCTTCCCCCCCAAGATCAGTTACATGACAAGTACGCCCACTCTCACCAATGTTGTTCAACATAGTGTTGGAAGTCCTAGCCTCACCAATCAGACAACAAAAACAAATAAAAAACATCCAAATTGGCCAGGAATAAGTCAAACTATCACTCTTCACAGATGACAGGATACTTTACATGGAAAGCCCTAAAGACTGCACCAAAAAACTCCTAGAGCCAATAGATGAATTCAGCAAAGTCACCAGATATAAAATCAATACACACAAATCGGTTGCGTTTCTATATACCAATAATGAAGCAGCAGAAAGAGAAATCAAGGAATCAATCACATTTACAACTGCATCCAAAACCCATAAAATACGTAGGAATAAATCTAAGCAAAGAGGTAAATGGTCTATGTGCTAAAAACTATAGAAAGCTTATGAAAGAAATTGAAGACTACACAAAGAAATGGATAAACATTCCATTCTCATGGATTGGATGAACAAGTATTGTTAAAATGTGGATACTATCCAAAGAAATCTATACATTCAGTTCAATCCCTATCAAAATAATACCAGCATTCTTCACGGAGCTAGAACAAACAATCCTAAAATTTTTATGGAACCACAAAAGACCTCGAATAGCCAAAACAATCCTGAAAAAGAAAAACAAAGATGGAGGCATCACAATTCCAGACTTTAAGCTGTATTACAAAGTTGTAATCATGAATAAAGTATGGTATTGGCACAAAAACAGACACATAGATCAATGGAATATAATAGAACACCCAGAAATGGACCCACAAATACATGGCCAACTAATCTTCGACAAAGCAGGAAAGAATATCCAATGGAAAATAAAAGACAGTCTCTTTGGCAAATGGTGCTGGAAGAACTGGACAGCAACATGCAGAAGAATGTAGTTGGACCACTTTCTTACACCATGCACAAAAATAAATTCAAAATGGACAAAAGACCCAAATGTGAGGTAGGAAATCATCAAAATCCTACAGGAGAAAACAGGCAGCAACCCCTTTGACCTGGGCTGCAATAACTTCTTACTTAACATGTCTCTAGAGGCAAGGGAAATAAAAGCAAACATGAACTATTGGGACCTCATCAAAATAAAAGGCTTCTGCACAGTGAAGGAAACAATCAGCAAAACTAAAAGGCAACCGATGGAATGGGAAAAGATAGTTGCAAATGACATATGCAATAAAGGGTTAGTATCCAAAATCTATAAAGAACTTACCAAACTTAACACCCCAAAAACAAATAATCCAGTGAAGAAATGGGCAGAAGACATGAAAAGAAACTTTTCCAAAGACGATATCCAGGTGGCTAACAGACACATGAAAAGATGCTCAACATCTCGTCATCAGGGAAATACAAATCAAAACCTCAATGACATACCACCTCACGCCTGTCAGAATGGCTAACATTAACAACTCAGGGAACAACGGATGTTGATGAGGGTGTGGAGAAAGAGGGTCTCTTTTGCACTGCTTGTGGGAATGCTAACTGGTGCAGCCATTCTGGAGAACAGTGTGGAGGTTCCTCAAGAAATAATAAATAGAACTACCCTATGGCCCAGCAATTGCACTACTAGGTATTTGTCCAAAGGATACAAAAATGCTGATTCAAATGGCACATACACCTAATGTTTATTGCAGCACTATCAACAATAGCCCAAGTATGGAAAGAGCCCAAATGTTCATTGATGGATGAATGGATAAAGAAGATGTGGTATACACACACACACACACACACACACACACACACACACATACTCACACAATGGAGTATTACCCAGCAATCAAAAAGAATGAAATCTTGCCATTTGGAAACAACTTGGATGGAACTGGAGGGTATTATACTAAGTGAAATAAGTCAGAGAAAGACAGCTATCACATGATTTCACTCACATGTGGAATATGGTAAACTCAACAGATGAACATAAGCGAAGGGAAGGAAAAATAAGATAAAAACAGAGAGGGAGGCAAACCATAAGAGACTCTTAAATACAGAGAACCAACTGAAGGTTGCTGGTAAGAGGGGAGGGGGGAGTTAAATGGGCGACAGACATCAAGGAGGGCACCTTTCCGGATGAGCACTGGGTATCATAAATAAGAGTTCTCTTCTTGAAGCCAAGACTACACTGTATGCTAACTCGAAAATAAATTTAAAAAAAATAACAGAACATTC
>NW_027527378.1:2602764-2607283 GCF_008692635.1 Crocuta crocuta
TCCCAAACTAGTTTAAACAGAACAAACAAAAAAGGAATTAAAGGAATAAACTGATTTATATAACAAATCAAGAGACAGCCTGATCCAGAGGCAGGGGTGGCTACAAGGCACAGGTGGAGTCAGTGCTCAAAGGTGTCATCAAGATTTGGTTTCTCTCCATCTCATTACCTCAGGCATCCTATTTTATTTTCTTCAGTCTCCGTCTGCTTGTTGTAGCAGTATAGGGGCAGTAGTATAGACTCTATAGCTCCTTATGTTCAAGTAAAGCAGGAAAGAATGAATGCATTCTCCCCCGAAGCACTGAGAAAGCCTCAGTTGGATCATGGGACCATTACTAAACCAATCACTGTGTCCTGAAGAAAAGCAATGGGTGGAACGACTCTGTTTTAGTCCCTTTGGCCTGCTATAACAAAATGCAACCGACTAGGTCGCTTATTAACAACAGAAATTTATTTCTTACATTTCTGGAAGATCGGCAGTCCAAGACCAAGAGTCCAGCATAGTCGTGGTCTTGTAGGGCCCATCTTCCTGGTGCATAGCTGGTGCTTTCTCAGTGTCTTTACATGGTGGAAGTGACAAGGGGTGTCTGTTGGGTCTCTTTTTAAGAACGCTAACCCCTTTCATGAGGGCTCAAACCTCATGACCTAGGCATCTCCCAAAGGCCTCACTTAATACCACTGCATTGGGCATTAGCATTTAAACATATGAATTTTGAGGGGACACAAACACTCAGATTATATCAGGCATAATATTGGCTATATCCACCTTGGTGTTTCATTCAGATTCATGGGCTATAGATAAGAGACATGCAAATCCCCAAATACCTTTACAGATAGGATGAATAGATATTCAGCCACCAAAAATTGTACTCTCACTTCTTTATGCTCTCCCATGAGTATCTTTAATGCATGTCTCCTCCTACAGGGAGGTGATGAGGTAAAGAATATTATCTCTAAATTCAATTTCTATTAACAGGTAGTCTTTAAGGGGAAAAATGCTCAAGTAGCAACTCCCAAAGTACATATTGTAGGAGTTGGCTAATAAGACTCTTCTGTATTCTTCTGCCACCTGTCATCTTGGGATCTCTCACCATTCATTATCTGGTAGCATGCTTGCAGTGTACAGATGGAAAAGTCACCCCAGAGGGAAGAGAGCTGTTATACTCTACCCCCCTTCTGGTTCCACTTCTGTGCAATGCTAATTTAATCGGGCACATGATTCACTCACTCACCTTAAACTCAAGCCAGACCTCATTCTATTTTTAATGTTTTAATTTTATTATTCACCCACAAATGTATCTATCTCAGCTTAGGTATATTTTTAAACAGTCAGAAATATAAGCTAAAGGAAAAGGGCTTCTCTTGCCACTCCTATTCTGTCCTTCCTGATCATTCCAAATACTTTGTTCTAAGCCATGTATATGATAAATGCTTTGAAAGCATTAAAAGTTTCCTTGCAGCCAGTACTGGAGTGAGTGAATAGCATACTGATTGGAAATCCAAGTGAGCCTCCAAAATGTCCCTTTATAGCAATGACACTGGAAACGAGGGCCAAACCAGTGGGAAAATAAGCAGATTCACATGGGGTCAGGTTGGCATGTTTGGGTTACCATTCAGAAACTGAAAGCCTTTGGTTCCATTATCAGATTTGTTATGATCAATCTCAGAGTTTACAATGGATAATGTAGGTAGAGAAGTAGGAACAAGAGAAAGAAAGGTGGTCAAAGCCCAAGAAACTTGTAATCACTACCTTTGTCTAATAGAAATTCCAAAGTAAGAACCTAGAAGGAGAGCTTTGAAAAATAAGAGAGAGCTGGCTTGCAGGTGTATTTGACTGAGGTCTCACACAGCTAATTAAAATTCCTTTAGCCACTATAGTGACTGTGAGTGGGTAAAGGGTTATAATGTACTGCTGCTAATTAACCATTAAAACTTGGTCAATAGCCTATGAATCACCCTATTTCATTTTATAATACCAAATTATAGTTGATTCAGTTATAAAGAAATGCTTAGCTGCACCTGTGAAATTCACACTATATAGAAAAGTGCTTCAATTTGATTTTCAACTTGAAGATAGAGATATGGAAAAAAAGTCTGATAATATTATTTGCTGTCATATATTTGCATGGTAAACTTGGTTCTGGTTATCTTTACAGTATTCTGATTTATGGAAGGAAGAGAAGAAGGAATGTTGTGAAATATGCAAGATAATAGTCATATCTAGCATCAAAATTTACATGAGACAATGCCATGTAAACAACATTCTGAAAACATCACGCTTCAAGGATAGTCTCCTGCATGATAAATAGTTATATGCAGAATCAATAATTACTTGAGGCACTAAAAATTATTTTATACATATTCTAAAATTTCATTACAGCCTGTGAAAGATCCAGTAATGGAAGTTTTATTTTAATGTGTTTTAGTGTATGCATTATAAATTAGTTAATTGAGAAAGTTATTTTAGGAAGAAAAATATAGTGTGGATTTTTAAGTAACTAATAATTTTTAAACATCTAATTGTAAATTTTCACACCTGATAGCAGCAGTGTTTTAGTCTTGCTATCTATTCACAATGAAGCTATTAAATTTTCCTTTCTGTGAAGTTTTTAATAGACATGGAAAATATGATTGAAAAGTTTTAGCATTTAAAGCTGCTCTTTCTATATCTTCGATATAATGACAAACATTTTTGTACAACATTTTTCCCCATTCAATTAAACCAACAGTTACTGAATGCCTGGTATTTGGAAAGCAAATTACTAGGGGCTGTGGGAGATACAAGAGCACTTTGGATACTTAGAAATTAGTATGAGAAAACAGACAAATGCATAAATAACACTTAAAACAAGGCAATGCGATAAAAGAAGTGCTGTTATTTTAAACTTAAAGCAGAGAAAATAATATTCTTGTATTTAATTTAAATGTTTATTTTTCTAGTTAGTCATTAACACTGTCAGACATGCCTCTAGATGATGAACAATATTAATGGCCAACTAGAAAAATACTCTGGAAGCCCTTAAATGAAAGGTAGTATAGTGTGATCTAATGGTCTCAGATGTGAGCATATGTCAGAATCAAAAAGGACTTGCTAAAATACAGATTACTGGGCCCCACTCCATGGTTTCTGATTTAGTAGGTCTGGGATGGGGTCCAATAATGTATATGTCTAACAAGTCTCCAGGCCATGCTCATGCTGCTGGTCAGAGGGGCCACACATAAGAACCACCGGAGACCTCTAGTGCCAGATCACCCAAGTCTGAATCCTGGCTCATTATTTATACCTATATGATCTCTGGAGCATGTCCCAATCATCTTATCCAAAAAATCTGCATACTGAAAGCACTGCTGTAGAAACTGCTAGCCAATGACCAAAGCTTTGTTCTTTTCTTCCTGGGCCTACCACTTGACAACTATTCCCAGCATCCCTTGATGTAAGTTAGGTGTGGCTCTGTGACTGGGATTTAGCTAAGGAATATGAGCAGAGATGATATGCATCACTTCCAGGCCTGATTCCTAACAACTCCCACACAAGTCCTTCATGCCCTTTCTATCACTTCTGGCTTGCCCCAAATGAGCATGGAAAACTTGGAAGCTACAAGTTGAACACAGAAGAACTATGAGATAGAAGGAGACTGGATTGATGAACCAACACCTGGAAGAGAACAACCCACCAAACAGCAACACCTATTTAGGCTTTACATTAGGGAAAATTTTGAGCTATTCTTCCTGGTGTCCCTGACAGCTAGCATGCCATGTGAGACAGAGCTACTCAATAATGAATTGCTGAACTAATAAAGATATAAGGAATGGGTCAGTCTAATAGCAGACATAATGGGAGGTAATAAGCTTCACAACGAGAGATATTTAAATAAGACTAGATGGCTGCCATGAAAAGTTCTATAGAATGTGTTCTTCAATGGTAGGTGGTTAGGTAAGATAACTTCCAAGGACCCTTCCAAATAATTATATTCTATGATATTATGCCCTATTTATTCTATAACATCATATTCTATGATATTATGCCCTAAATTTAAATGACTCTGATGCAGCTTTTGAGAGCTATATCTTTCTCCCCAGCTCCATTATGTTCCACTCCTTTTTTTTCCTTTTCCAAATGTTTTATCTTTCCTTGTTAATTAATCAATCAGCATTCACTGAACATGTAAAATATACCCAGGCCTATCCACAAGGTACTTGGCATCTAGCTGGGGAGACTGTTTGTAAAACAACAACACATGTGAAACAATGAGTAAACAATATCAGAGAGATCATTAAAGGCTACAATAAAAAGTTGTTGAGGGGCGTCTGGGTGGCTCAGTTCATTAAGTGTCTGAATCTTGATTTCGGCTCAGGTCATAATCTCACAGTTCCTGGGTTTGAGCCCCATGTCAGGGGGTTCTGCGTGGACAGTGCAAAACCTGCTTGGGATTCTCTCTGGATTCTTTCTCTCCCTCTCGCTCTGTCCCCCTCTAAAAATAAATAAATTAACATTAAAAAAAAAATGAAGTTGTTGAGAG
>NW_027527378.1:2607298-2609630 GCF_008692635.1 Crocuta crocuta
GGGAGATGCTTCAAGTGTGTTACTATGCACGTTAAAAGCATGTCAGCCACAATTAAAAAGCTCAAACACAGTTTTCTTTTCTGTAGATAAGCTGTGCAAATGTGTGCAAATCATTGAACCTCGTTTCTCCCTTCTATGAATTAAAAATAACAATTCTGTCCAATTTACTAAGGAGTGGGATGAAAAAAAGAACTGATTAACAAATTAGAGAGCATGATCCTTTGGAATGCAGTCCTCTATTTCAGAACTTCACGTTTCAATTCATCTTTATTTGCATTACTTGTTTTCTTTCCACATGTAATCAGGATTTTTGTTGTTAGTGATGGTTCACCTAAGAGTCCCTCATTTCACCTGCCTGTAGTACCCGGAAAACTCCATCATTGATTGTGTTGGAAAAGCACAATAGGCCTCTGGTCCTCCAGGGCAAGGAATGTGATTGGAGTTCTTCACTTTGGACTTATGCCCCTTCAGCAGCCAGTTGTCATCACTGCTGTTGACCTGCCACCTGCTTGAGTTCAGGGTGGAGACAAGAAACTCAAATGTTTCAGCAGGACTTGTTAGGCCAGCTGGAGACTGCATTTCATGCTTATTTCATGTTCTGGTGGATATACTAAATATCCTTTCATATCTAAAGAGATGGCAGAGAAAAGTTACAAAAAGGAACATTGAATGGCTTTCTAAATGAATATAATGTAATAATAATTGAAGTAAAATGAGGCAAGTTTGCCCTGACTAGTTAAACTTCTTCCCTGCCAGCTGTAAATGCTGTTTCCAGCTGCATTCTTTTCATGGGAAAACAGTTCAGTGTTGTACATTTTATCAGACTCATTTTAAAACCATTTCCAAAATGTTTTCCTCTAGTTCTGTTTTGAAGATTTTTGCATCTGTGATAGATTTCTTACATATTTTTCTCTAATTAAACCCTTTGAAAAATAAATGAATGAAAAGCTCTATTTCAGCTTTTCCAAAGTTTGACTCTAGTTCAGATGGCCCCTTTGACCTCTTTGAGCTGTATTTATGAGAGATCTTTTGTCTGATAATTGTCTTTTGTATCCCAAACTGGTTACAATGTTATTAGTACAAGAACAGAGAATAAGGGAAGAAAATTCAGTATCTTGCTGTTCTGTGTTTCTAACCTAGCTATAGGAGAGAGACTTGCCCACAAATGCTGTAAATCAGGGCCTCCTAGACTCTATTGTGCATGATTCACTTTAGGACTTTGTTAAAATGCAGATTAAGATTTAGGTGTTCTGGGATAGGGCCTGAGATTCCACATCTCTAACAAGTTCCCCAATAAACTGATGTTGCTGGTCAAAGGCTCTAAATTTTCAGTCAACTTTTAGCTTCTTATTGTCCAGCCACCATAGCTTCTGCCTGTGTCTTCACAGATCTTGGGAAGAGAACCAGTTGAACTAGTTTTTCACAACTCTTTGTGAAGGTAAGGAGATTTACTTTAAAAATAACTTTTAAAATTTAATAAAAATAAAAGTAGCGTAAACGCCAAGTAGAAAGATGTCCTGTTAAGAATGGGTCAAATGTACGTGAGATTCAATTAAGGAGAGAAAACAAATCTATTCTGTATGGCATTCAGAAGTAGAGTAAACAAAGTATTATTAGAGGTTGTTTTGTAAAGATCTATTCTGTTAAGTTTGGTACAACCTCTGGGTAAAATCTTCTCCCCAGGATACCAAGAAATACCCTCCACTCAAGTCTGGCTTCCTATTGAATTTAGTTGCTTGCTCAAGAATGTAAACATAAACACAATGGTGCCCTTAATCTCTTTAATCCAAGAAGCTGTCTGGTCTCTGTCTCCCAATTTAGGAATCTCTTTCAGCAAATCTACAGATTGCTAAAAATAAAAGTACTTAGTGTTTCCAAACCGTTATATCCACACTGAAAAAACAGAAGTGCTTTTCTCCAATCTCTGCTACTGGTGTCATTAAATGCCCATTTTCACAGATATCCAGTATTTTAATAACCATCAGTCATTTCACAAGAAGACTTAAGTGTATTAATTATGGAAGTGCATTTCTCAAGCAATGGAGGACTTAGTAAAGACCCAGAGGGAAAGACAGCTACCTAAAAAAAGTAACCATAATGAAAAAAGGGATGTAATAAAGAGTTGATAGAAAATGAAGTTGATGGCTATTTTTCTAATTTACCCTTATTTGCAGATATTGCTCATGCCCATCAGTTTTACCAAATGGCAGGCAGAAAAGGAAAATTAGAAGAAGCAAATATTTCTTCCCACCTATGTTTTATAATTACTCCTTGCTATGACTCTTTTATTCTTTCCTTTTGTTTTAGCATAATTATAAAATCAGATTCTATG
>NW_027527378.1:2609856-2612146 GCF_008692635.1 Crocuta crocuta
ATAATTATGCAATCAAATTTTATGTTATTACTAATTTTATAGACCCAATGGCTAGTGCAGTGCTCTGACATATAATGGATGCTCAATAAATATTTGCTAAGTGAATGAATGAGCATATTACACATATGGTAATTCATTATTTAAACCTTTTTGCACCTTTTTCTGACTAAGAGAAAGAAAAAATACACATTGACATTTAAACACATATGTACACTATAAAATGGGAATGAGTAATCTATTTGGTTTTTATTCAGAGTAAGGCATAAAAATACATTTATTTTTATTAATTTTCTGAACACTAAGACCAGTGAAATGACTTACCATACTTAGCAGAATCTCCTAGATATTTGCCCCAGGAAGTGGCTTATAAATCAGAAAGAGGTCTTCCTAATTTAAAAATGAAAATCAAATCTCACTTTTCTGACTTTGGAGCTCTTGGTACTTTGAAACTATTACTATTTGTGGCAGAGACTGTGGGGTGCCATCCTGACTTCCCTTGAAAGAAGGGTTTATTGCCCCAGTTGCTGGCAGTGTTCTTGGCAGGAAACCTTCAGCTGTTAGCCCCTTTGTGGTTGCCTCAGCTGCAAAGAGCAATCTGGCCTAATATCAATCCCCTAACCCAATGACCCACATCAAATGACCAGTCGATGCAGAAGTAAAAAAGACCTAGCCATCTTGACCCAACTTGGAACAATTCTGAAAGGCCTAGTTTTCATAGTTCTCTATGGGGTCAGCCATGGCTGTTGTTGGATCTAACTTATAGTTCAACTTATCTGTCTTCCCAGCCCTGCTCCCTTCCCCTATTGCCCTAAGGGCCATCCTTAATAAATATTTTACATGTTAAACTTCATCTCAAAGTCTGCTTCCTGAGGAGTTCAATTTATGATATTATTTCCATGCTATTTTTAGAAAAAATACAGAAAATGTTTGTAAGAATTCATTGAGAATAAATTGCTGAATTTTATGGAGTTCACTCTCTGGAAAAACACTTATTCTAGGTCAGAGCTGTTTGACAAAAACCCACATTGTCAAGGTTACTGTTCCCTACTACTTTTTGATTTCATTATTGTGTTGATGACACAAGGGAGTAAACCAGGAGTTACATTGCCATGGTAATTCCCCTGCAGTGAAAAGAACCTCCTTTGAGGTTCTTACTTTGTACCATAGGGCTAGAGTTGGTGCAATGGTTTCTAAATTGAGTCTCCTCCAAATACGCCATACTGACATGAACGAAGCATCCAGAAACATGACTTTTGAAGATGAAACTTAGAAATTCTCCCTGGATTGTTAAGTCACCTCATCACCAGTCATTCTGGAGTTCTAGCCTGCTTGCTTTGTAGTTGTCCCTCCCAAATTTATTTCTGTATCTGTTTAAGTAATATACTGATAATCTGAGACAGAGATGGGTAAGAAGAGGTCTCCATAGTAAGAGTTCTTTCAGTTGTCTCGATGGTGATCCCCACATAGCTAATAAATCCACAACTTAATTTTATTGCTTATCTTGAAACTACCAAGAGCTTGAGCTTTGGAATATGTGTAGGAGAAGCCATCAGGGCTCATACCACAATTTGTAAAGGAGGTAGTACCAGGCTTCACTGGACACTCAGTCTCTTTTCCATTTCTTTTTTACCTTCCTTAGGAACCCAAGGTCCTCATATGCTCTGTAGTTTGTTTCCTCCTATTTCTTTCTTTATAAAAAGGAGACTAAGGTATAAAAATGACAAAGAAGCATATTACCTTCCTCTGGGAGAAATCTTTTTAAATGTAAACAAGGGGGGATAGCACCTGGGTGGCTCAGTCAGTTAAGCGACTGAATCTTGATTTCAGCTCAGGTCATGATCTCACGGTCATACGATGAAGCCCCACATCCGGCTCCGTGTTGATAGTGCAGAGTCTGCTTGGGATTCTTTCCCTCCCTCCCTCTCTCCGTGACTCTCCTACTAACTCTCCCCACCTTTAAATAAATAAACATTAAATAAATAAATTTAAGCAAGGGAATAAATCTCCAATTAAGAAATTTTAGAAAGTGAGAGTCTGTGAATGAGAAAAAATAGCAAGAGGTTGAGGAACAAAGTCTATGCTTTGATTACTCTGTGCTCCATTTTCCCCATCTGTAAAAGGGAAGAGTAATATTATTTACCTCTGAGGGTCATTGTGTAGATTAAGTAAGATATGACACGTAAAATGCTTGGAACAGTGTTTGACTTGATCAGTTACTGCTATTTTTATAATATTGTTTCTACTCATAAAGACAAATTAGGAAACGTTTCCTTCCCCACCTTTAGCCTGA
>NW_027527378.1:2612204-2616018 GCF_008692635.1 Crocuta crocuta
GGTATTAAATTATTAAAAGTCTGTTTTTTCCCTTTAGGGGGAAGCTGTAAAACCTTGCTATTCAAACAGTAGTCCAAGGACCAGAAGTATCAGCCACAACATAAAGCTTGTTAGAAGTGCAGAATCTCAAGCCCCATTCCAGACATACTAAAGAAAAATTTATATTTAACAAGATTCCCAGGTGATTCCTACACACATTAAAATTTGAGGGACCGTGAAGTAGATATAGTGGTCCCAAATCGGGGCTTTGAAATCAAAGAGACTCAAGCTCCAATTTGCTAGCTGTGAGACTGTGGGGAAGTTAATCTCTCTGAATCTAAGGTCCCTCTTGTGTAAAATGTGGGATAATCACATCTATTTAGTATGGTTGTTGTGAGGATTACATGTGAAAATATGCAAAGAATTTACTGATGTGCATGCTGGGTAACTACCAAGTATCTTTTGAACTGTAGCTGTAACTACTCTCAAAACAATCTCTAGTTTTTTGAAACATGTAGTTTCAAGCTCCCAGGGAGAAAGAACTTGACAACTCAGTGGAGGGTTGCTNGTATTTGAAGGCTTGGCTGGTGAAAAAGGATTCTCCTTTGTCTCACTGAAACTTTCATTGCCTTGGTGGGTAAGATACCTTTGGGTTAGACACAAAGGTGGTCAGTTGGCTATGACAGGTATAGGAATACCAGCAGGTCTTAAGCATTTGAGTCTTTTAGACATGATTCTCCCTGCTCGTGAAGGTGACTAGCTTGTTCAGGTCTATGATCCTAAAATGTAGTGATCCCCAAAACTCTGAAGGCTGGAACCTGAAGTTGTTGAATTTGGAATGGTAAACACAGGTTCTATATTCTTAACTGCATTTCACATTCATCTCATGTTTAAGAGCAAGGTCTCAAGCACCAAATCCCTAGGGTTCAAAATTCATCATTTGTAAAACAGAGATCATTATAGGTCTTCTCTCTAAAGATGTTTAGGAGAATTTAATGAAATAATTGATATTAGCACAGTACATGGTTTACAGTGAACACTCAATAAATGTAAGCTATTGTTGCTGGAATTATCATACTTGCTGCAGCTGCTTTCCCTAGAATCCTGTATTTGATATGTCGGACTCCAGCCTATTTTCTTGACCTCTACATCGATTTGGGCGCTACACCGAGCCTCTAACTAGATCTATTGTAACAGTTTGGTTGGAAGAATTAGAGTTAATGTTATTGATACCAATGGTAATGTGAGGTTACTTAGGAGAAGATTTCCATATAAGGGCATTTGCTAGATGACTGAGCATTGAGAGAACGAATTTCAATGTTGTTGAAATGCTAGTGTAGTCAGGCTCTAAGAGACTGTCAGCCATTTTCAGGCTTTTAATGAGTTCCCCAAGGAGAAGCAGAAGTTACCATCCCAGAAAGCCTTTCCCCACACCTGAATTCTTTGTCATTCAGTTGCTGGTGCCCTAGAGACTAACATATTGGTACCCTTTGCTGCAGAATACTGAAACAATAAAATATGACAAATTCTTGATCAACCGGTGCTGGAAATGCAGATTCATTTGGAAACGGAATGGGGTAGATAATGTGAAAACGTGGACTATATATCCATTGGAATTCTGGGAATATAATTCAGTAAGGATTTGAGAGACTTCAGTCACCTGAAATAATCAGTTTAAACTGGGGCAAATGACAAGGTTTTTAATGGGCTTCTATTGCCTGACTGAAATATTACTTTGAGTGTAATTAGTACTAGACATCAAAGGGAACTCATCAAAGGATTTCTGTGTTTCGGAAAGAAAGCCTCCCCACCCCCATTTTCCACATTGCAATTCATTAACATGCCACCATCCCTCCACAAAATAGTCTGTGTATTCTACCAAACAAAAGAACCAACCTCATTTTGGGGGTAAGGCTAAATCACAAAGATGAGAAAAGAGGAGGGAAATGTAAAACATGAACCAAAGTATTGAAGAGCTTGTTCAGTCTGGTATATCTAGCTTTAATAAAGCTTATAAGTTTTTAAATGTATTTATAAGTTTAATTTAAATGGCATTTTTTGATGAAAAAATAATGTATGGCCCTTGATGGAAACAGAAGAGTGTTAAGAAAAAAATTTAACTACTCATAATCAAATCACCTAAAGCCAGCATTTTGATATATTTAATTCTGGACAATTTTCTCTGCATGTTGATATTAGTTCTAATTAACATAACTGATATTACTTGGTAACATGATTATTGATGACTATATAATAATACATTAGGTGTTGCAATTCCAACATCCATGGGCATTTATTTCCCAAACTTTGGTATTGTAAATAATACTACGACAGATATCCTCTTTTGTAAAATTTTTGCCTGGATGTATAAATGTTTCCTTAGAATAACTTCTTAGATGTTAATTATTTCAGGAGTGACTGGGGGGCTCAGTCGGTTAAACGTCTGACTTTGGCTTAGGTCATGATCTCACTGTTCCTGGGTCATGAACTTGTGGTTTGTGAGTTCAAGCCCCGCATCGGGCTCTGTGCAGACAGCTCAGAGCCTGGAGCCTGCTTCAGATTCTGTGTCTCCCTCTCTCTCTGCTCCTCCCCTACTTGCACTCTGTCTCTCTCTCTCAAAATAAATATTAAAAAAAATTAAAAAAATAAGTTAAATATTTCAATTAAAGGTTAGGAATATATTTAAGTTTCTCAGTACATTTGCTAAATTGTTTTCCAAAAGGATTGTCCCATTGTATCCTCCCATGAGCAGTGCATGAACATACCCTTCTAAGGACACCAGTGACTACTTGAGTGTTACCTTGGATCATTCTCTAATTTTGTGTCAAAAACGCTGTATTACCTTACCATTCTTTTTAAAACATAACTTATCATTTCAAACATAAGTATACTGACCATTTTTTCTTTTGCTATTTGTTCACGACCATAGCCCATATCTTCTACCAGGCAGTTAGGGCTTTTTTACTCATAGTTTTATTAGCATCTTTCTATATCAAAACATATTATTTTGGAGGAGGCAAGATGGTGGAGAAGTAGGGAGCATCATACATTTCACTTGCCCACATCTCTCAAGCGGAGAAGGCCTGAAGCCATAGGAACCCTTAAAGAATCCAGGAGTTTGGGAGGAAAAGGAGACAGAGTCCACTGAGAAAACAACCTTATAGTGCGAGTGCGAACTGGGGAAGATAAAAACAGGCCGGGACCCGGAGACACAGAAGGAAGGGAGGGAGCCCCCTTTGTGGGGAGCTGTGGTGAGTCGAGGGGAAAGAAAGAGCGGCTGAAACTGCTCAAGGAACTGTCCCTGTCCCTGGAGAAGAGAAAAACCTCAACTCGGGACACAGAGAGATACAGTTTCCAGCTGTGCAGCTGATCTTGAGCTGGACACCCCAGTCCTAGGCGACTCCATGAGAAATTGCTCCTCTTCTTCCCAGCTCAGCTCAGAGGGAAAGCAGCACATCTGAAGTCGCTCCACCACCCTTCTAACTCAGCTTGATCTCCAGTGAGGAGGCGACAGGCTTGAAACTGCCCCGAAGGACTCTGCCTGGGGGATTATTTCGGGGGATATCAATGGGGCATGCGGACTAAGATTTGGAAACTAGGCGTGGCTTCAGACATAGAACACTGCCCACCTTGGTTGCGCCTGTGGCACAGGGAGATCGGACCCAAAAGAGTGAGCTGCAACACCTGGTTTGAGAAGGGACTGGGGCACTGCCATTTTTCTCACCACAACTACCAGGACTGGACCTCAGGGAGCAGCCCGCACGACCAGGATGCAGTGGAGTTTATCACCTGCATACACCAAACCACGCCCATTCCCTCCAGAGAGCTTCCTTTT
>NW_027527378.1:2616495-2617883 GCF_008692635.1 Crocuta crocuta
TTGATGGACACTTAGGCTCTTTCTATGTTCTGGCTATTGTTGAGAGTGCTGCTATGAACATTGGGGTCCATGTGCCCCTATGTATCAGCACTCTTATATCCCTTGGGTAAATCAATTCTTTCTATTCAGATATATTTTCCTTGTGTCATTCATATCCCTCCTCTCTGCTGGACTGGGCACTCTGGTCATTGGTTTGCTAAACCACACATTTAATCCATTCTCTAGATGTATATTCTACACCTCCACCACTACTTTTCTATCTCTCTCTGGAGTAAACAGATTATATAGTTTCTCTGAGTAACATTATCTTCGTTTCTTTCTCCTCACCTCTAACCATATTCTACTCTTTCTCTGAATTAAACCTCTTAGCTTCTATGTCTGATCATCATCCAATTTCGCTTCCTGTCTACCCTGTCATTTTTCTCTTTGTATATGCTCTTCCATCAGCACTGCAGATACCCTGCTTTTTATTTGTAGCTGAGAATTCTGGTTTTATGCTTTTGGACTGTGCTTTGTCTTTGGGGATTTTTCTTTTCTTTTTTCTTATTTTTATTGTTCTTATTTGTTTTTCCTCCTTTCTCTTTTTTTTCTTTCCTTTTCCCTTTTTTTTTCCTGTCTTTTTTTTTTTCCCTTTTGGCTTGCGTGTTTGTTGGNCCAAAGTCTCAACAAGAGAGACCAAGAGACAACATTCACAGAAAACTTCCTGAATCGACTGGCCCTGGACAAAGAGCCTTCTTTCATACAGCAGTCCTCGCAGGTGCAAAGTACATAACAAGCTTTTAAAACTAGCAAGAGACAGAAAACAAGCCAAAATGATGAAACAGAAGCACTCTCCTCTAAAGAAATTCCAGGAAGAAATGACAGCTAAAGAACTGCTTAAAACAGATATAAGCAACATAACTGAACAAGAATTTAGAACAATAGTCATAAAATTAATCGCTGGGCTTGAAAAATGCATGGAAGACATCAGAGAAACTATTGCTACAAAGACTATGGAACTTAAAAATAGTTGTGATGAATTAAAAAATGCTATAAATGAGGTGCATAATACAATGTAGGCATCCAATGCACGGACTGGAGAGGCAGAGAGGAGAATAGGTGAATTAGAAGACAAAATTATAGAAAAAGAGGAAGCCAAGAAAAAGATAAACTGGTCCAGGAAAATGAGAGTTCGAGAGCTGAGTAATACAATCAAACAGAATAATAACCATATCATAGGAATTCTGGAAGAGGAAGAAAGAGGGAAAGGCACTGAAGGAGTCCTTGAACAAATTATAGCTGAGAAATTCCCCAATTTGGGGAAGGAAACAGACATTGAAATCCAAGAGGCACAGAGAACCCATCTCAGACATAACTTGAATTGATCTTCTGCACAACATATCATAGTG
>NW_027527379.1:0-224 GCF_008692635.1 Crocuta crocuta
AAGATAGAAAAGACAGAGAAAAAGAGGAAGCAAGCATTAGTGGCTATTATGGAGGTCCAGAAGGGGAAGAAAGCTTCCATCATGATGTCATTTCACATGAAATACCCTGTGATTTTTTGGTTTCATTTATCTTCAGTCCCAGAGAATGAGGACCTCAACATCCATTCCCAAAATGTCTGGTTGGAAGCTGTGAGCACATGGTCTCGTCAGTGTTGCCTGTGATG
>NW_027527379.1:322-552 GCF_008692635.1 Crocuta crocuta
TGAATCAAGAATAATCAGTCAGATTCTTGTTTGTAGGAGCATGAATTAGGAAATATATAGGGAGAAATGGAAACTGATGCAGAAAGGGTGTGTCAAAAAAGCTATGAAATGAGAACGGCCACAAGGTGGAGGAGGCTCTGTCAGTGGCACCAGTTACAGAGAAGCAGAAGTCAGCAGATGCAGATGGGACATAGAGACAGAAGTGAGGGAACCAGTGGGCATCACCTGGA
>NW_027527380.1:0-3517 GCF_008692635.1 Crocuta crocuta
ACCCATTCTTCTCAAGCTATGCCAAAAAATAGAAATCAAAGGAAACTTCTGGACTCATTCAATGAAGCCAGTATCACTTTGATTCCCAAGCCAGACAGAGATCCAGCAAAAGAAGAGAATTACAGAACAATATCCTTGAATACAGATGCAAAAATTCTCAACAAGATACTTGCAAATAGAATTCAACAGCACATAAAAATAATTATCAACCACGATCAAGCGGGATCCATTCCTGGATTACAGGGCTGGTTCAATATTTGCAAATCAATCAATGTGATACATCACATTAACAAAAGAAAAGATAAAAAGCATATCATTCTGTTGTTAGATGCAGAAAAAGCATTTGGCAAAATATAGCATCCCTTCTTAATAAAGACCCTTGAGAAAGTTGGGATAGAAGGAACTTATTTAAACATCATAAAAGCCATCTATGAGAAGCACTCAGCTAACATCATCCTCAATGGGGAAAAACTGAGAGCTTTCCCCCTGAAATCAGGAACACGACAGGGATGTCCACTCTCAGCACTGTTGTTCAACATAGTGCTGAAGTCCTAGCATCAGCCATCAGACAACAAAAGGAAATCAAAGGCATCAGAATTGGCAAAGAAGAAGTAAAACTTTCACATTTCACAGACGACATATACTCTACATAGAAAACCTGACAGACTCCACCAGAAGCGTACTAGAGCTGATCCATGAATTCAGCAAAGTTGCAGGGTACAAAATCAATGTACAGAAATCGGTTGCATATTTATACACCAAGAATGAAGCAACAGAAAGAGAAATCAAGAAACTGATCCCATCTACAATTGTACAATAAACCATAAAATACCTAGGAATACACCTAACCAAAGATATAGATCTGTATGATGAAAACTATAGAAAACTTATGAAGGAAATTGTAAAAGACACAAAAAAATGGAAAAACATTCCATGCTCATGGATCAAAAGAATAAATATTGTTAAAATGTCATTACTACCCAAAGCAATCTACACATTCAATGCAATTCCAATCAAAATGCACCAGCATACTTCTCAAAACTAGAACAAACTATTCTAAAATTTGTATGGAACCACAAAAGACTTCAAATAGCCAAAGTAATATTGAAGAAGAAAACCAAATTGGGAGGCATCACCATCCCAGGCTTTAGCCTCTACTACTGTAAGGCTGTCAACATCAAGACTGTATGGTATTGGCATAAAAACAGACACATAGACCAATGGAATAGAATAGAAAACTCAGAATTGGGCCCACAGATGTATGGCCAACTGTTCTTTGACAAAGCAGGAAAGAGTATCCAATGCAAAAAAGACAGCCTCTTTAATAGATGGTGCTGAGAGAACTGGACAGCAACATGCAAAAGAATGAAACTAGATCATTTTCTCACACCATACACATAAATAAACTCAATGGATAAAGGACCTGAATGTGAGACCGGAAACCCTCAAAACCCTAGAGGAGAAAGCAGGAAACAACCTCCTTGACCTCCACCGCAGCAATTTCTTACTTGACACATCCCCAAAGGCAAGGGAATCAAGAGCAAAAATGAACTACTGGGACCTCATCAAGATAAAAAGCTTCTGACGGCAAAGGAAACAATCCATAAAACTAATAGGCAACTGACGGAATGGGAAAAGATAGTTGCAAATGACGTATCAGATAAAGGGCTAGTATCCAAAACCTATAAGGAACTCCCCAAACTCCACACCTGAAAAACAAATAATCCAGTGAAGACATGGACAGAAGACATGAACAGACACTTCTCCAAAGAGGGCATCCAGATGGCTGAAAGATACATGAAACAATGCTCAGCGTCCCTTCTCACCAGGGAAATACAAATCAAAACCACGCTGAGATACCACCTCACCTCGGTNAAATAGGCAAAACATGGCAAGAGCCTACGTGTCCATCAACTAATGAATGGATAAAGATGTGGTTTATCTATACAATGGAATACTACGTGCCAATGAGAAAGAATGAAATCTGGCCATTTGTAAAAACGTGGATGGAACTTGAGGGTGTTATGTTGAGCGAAATAAGTCAGGCAGAGAAGGACAGATACCATATGATTGCACATATAGGTGGATTAGGAGAAACTTAATGGAGGACCATAGGGAAGAAGAAGTGGAAAAATAGTTGGGGAGAGGGAGGGAGGCAAACCATGAGAGACTCTTGAATGCTAATAACATACTGAGGGCTGATGGGGATGAGGGAGAGGGGAAGGGGGTGATGGGCATGGAGGAAGGCACTTGTAGGGATGAGCACTGGGTGTTATATGGAAACCATCTTGACAATAGACTATTTAAAGAAATTAATTAATTAATTAAAATAAAATAGCCCAGTCTCTACCAGCCCAGAAGACCCCTGATCTTCCAAATTCTATCTCCAGTGATTGGTGCAGAATTTTTTCAATGAATTCTCTAAACCCTCCAATGTGAGTTTGCTTTTTCTGTATATTCCTTAGTACTTAATATACTTTACCCATTGTTGTTCCTATTTCTGTGTTTTCTAATGGTCTGTTTACATGTGTGTGTCTCTCAGTCAACTGTAAGCTTTTTGAGGGTAGGCATTATGTTTCTATGCTGAGTGCTCAATAAATAAGTGCTCAATAAATTTTTAATTAATGGTAATTGTTTCCTTATAAAAAGAAAGAGTACTCCTTAAAAAGTATACAGTTTTTTTTAAATACCTCCTCTTCCTTTCTTAATCTTCTATCCTAGCATTTTTCAATTTCACCATTTGCCTGCTTAAGTACTGTAATTATAATCCTAACATAGTATACGACTGAAGTGAAATATCATTAAAGCATAAACTTTACTTTGGGGAATGTATATCAAGGAATTAAGAAAAAAATTACAAAAAAGACTACTCTCACGCAATTGTCTAGTATAGCAATGTTTATAATAGAAAGAAAGAAGACGAAGGGTAGACAGAAAAACAACAAATAAATACTCACTTGAAGAATGAAGTAGCTTTTTAATGATTATAAGTGTATCATAATAGTATATAAAGTACCTAAAACATTATGCTTTTAAAAAGCAGATCAAAAAATTGAATGTGCATTAGAATTTCAACTGTGCAAATTATGTTTACAGAAAAACAATTAGAAGGAAAAATACCAAGAGAATAATACAAGTCATATGACAACAGCACGTTGTAAATGTCTTTTACTTTATCTCCCAAACTTCCTGTAGTAGTGTTAAATTAGTTATTAGTGTTTTCAATTACTATTTTTAAAATTACCTTTAAGAAAGTCCCTCAGGGGCGCCTGAGTGGCTCAGTCGGTTAAGCGTCTGACTTCGGCTCAGGTCATGATCTCATGGTTTCATGGTTTTGAGCCCCGCATCTGGCTCTGTGCTGACAGCTCAGCGCCTGGAGCCTGTCTTCAGATTCTGTGTCTCCCTCTCTCTGACCCTCCCCTGCTCATGCTGTCTCTCTCAAAAAATAAACAAAACATTAAAAAATATATATTTTACATATTATTTATATAATAAGAAATATATAATATATATAAAA
>NW_027527380.1:3605-24964 GCF_008692635.1 Crocuta crocuta
TCCTCAAATGTCTATCTTTTGAGGCAACTACCTTCAGAGAAAGAAAGCTTAAACCAGGATACAAGCAGAAATGTTTGTATTTTCTTGCATTCAACACTGTCAGACACTGTGGATATAAAGATGAATTAGACACAGGCTCAATCTATGAAGAGTTTCAAGTAGAAAAGGAAAAGGGCTTTTAAACGTATAGCTATGATATAGTGTTATGAATCCAAGTATTAGTATGGGTGTGCAATGTGATCTCAGAAGAGTGATTAATTCAGTTTAGCCAAGGAAATCTTCACAGAAGAAACGGCACTTAAATAGGGCTTTGAAGAACAAGTAGGAGTTCATCAGATAGAGAAACATAAGCAGATAGATGGAATCTGAAAACAGCATAGTAACCAGTAGGCACAGTGGCTAAAATGATGATAAATAAAAATGAAAACTAATATGTTGAATGCTTATCACACACTGGGCACTTTAAATGGACTATGACGAATTTAATCCTCACAAAAATTCAAGGAGTTGTAAATTATTATTGTTCTTATCATTACCAACTTATTGATATGGAAACTATTCTTAGTAAAGTTAAGAAACCTGTTTGAGCAAATCACACAGAAAGTGATAAAGAAGAAATCTGTATCCAGGTCTGTGTGACCCTAAAGCCCTAGCTTTACCCATCAGTAATAACAATCCTGGGGCAAGAAAGGACTTTAATGGTATTATCAAAAAAATTAGATTTTGATCCTGAAAAATGCAAAACAGTGAGAGGTTCCCAAAGTACCTTGGGAGGCTAGTGAGATTAAAAGACCAGTTAGGACCATAATGCAAGAGCTAAGTAAAGCTCTGAATCAAGGAATGAAAAGGGAATGGAGTGAGTCAAGAGGCATTTCAGAGGTAAAACCATAGAACTTAATGACCAGAACTTAGTGAAGAGGAGGAAGGAGCTCAAAGTTTATACACTGGTGACTAAAAAGATAGTAAATAAACTAACCAGGAAAGAGAGCACAGGTATAAAGGGGAAAAATATTGAATCTGATTGGGGCAACTTCAATGCAAGTTGTCAGCAGTACATCCTAACCTCCTTTGTGAGATTACGAGAACAGTCTATAGAAAGAGGTATCTTCTAGAATTCCTTCTGATGTTTTCACTGATCAGTTGCAATTCTACATTTTAACTGAGCTTCTTTTTATTTTAATAGTTGGTCCAAGTAATAGTTTCAAAATAAATCATTTTGTAATAATCAAAATTCACTGTTGACATGTTATTTTCTTAATTAGCAAAATTTTTCAAATCCACATTTTAAATTATTTCAAATTTAAAAATCTACACAAACATTTGATAGTTTAATAATAATCTTCTATTTTCTCAGCTATATGTGAAATTTTAATGAAAAATTAACTCAGTTAGGAAAGGGAGAGGCTGAATTTGGCTCTATGTGCAATGATGGTTATTTTTTACTTAAGATTTCCAAAAAGTCTAATATAATAGAGACATCTTTAATAGATAATTTCAAAAGCTTCCTGTGCTTTTCAGGGAAATAAAAATGCCAAATGAACTATCTGAAATTCCTATATATCAGGCACAATAAGCAGTAAGAATAGACTCATTAGGAACTGTTGATTTGGGACCACAATGCTATTGGAGAATTTTCTTCTCTGGCTGAAGGTTCTTTGATAGCACCCTTGAATCAATCTGCTTTAATACAGTATTTTCAAAATGAACATAAAGCAGAATTTCTAAATAAGACTTCTTGGGGAAAACATCTTGAGGGGGGATGAAGGAATAAGTCAAAAATAGCATAATCAGATATGGAACATTTAAGAATCAAGTCTATTTGCTCCCAGAAATTTTAAGTGCTAATGGGAGATTAAGCTTCTTCCTTCTATTCCTTATTTACTTGAAATTTAAATGAATTAATATAATAATATCATTTAAGCATCTATAATTCATAGTGCTGAATTAAACCATAATACTTAATGCTATAGAAATACTCAGAGGAAAAAGTGCAATACATTGAAAGTAATTATTTCAGATGGGTATTTTAAAAGCCCATAAATTCAGAAAGCTGGGAAGATGGCACAGTAAGGAGCCTAAGCCCACCTCTTCACATGGATACAAGAGAATAACACTCACATCAGCATAAATAACCCAGAAAATGACCAAAAGACTGGCAGAACAAACTCCACACGGTTAGAGAAGAGGACATATCAAAGAGGCTAGGAAAGACAAAGACTAGGTGGGCAGCTAAACAGACCTTGGCCATCCACTGGGGAAGGAGAGCCAAGGGCACAGAGAAGGGAGAGAAACAGAGTATCATATACAGAAGCCTGCACAGGGAAGATGAATCTCCATAACATTTGGCTTTGAAAGCCAGAGGGGCTCAATTTCATCAGTTCTTACCACCCATGGGACTTAAAGCCTGAATTTTAATTTAATTATTTTATTGATTTTAAAGTTTATTTATTTATTGGAGGAGGGAGGGGCAGAGAGAGAGAGGAAGAGAGAATCCCAGGCAGGCTCTGTGCCATCTGCACGGAGCCCAAACTGGGGCTTAATCCTATGAACAGCAAGATCATGTGACCTTAGCCAAAATCAAGAGTTTGAAGTCTTAACCGAATGAGCCACCCAGGTGCCCCAAGCCTGGAATTTTAAAAATCAGTGGCCTCCATTCTGGGAGAGACTAGAGGGTGACAGGAAGCCAAGTCCCTACTTTTAAAGAGACAGCACGACAAAGAGCCCAAGGAGATATGTGTAGAAGCACAACGTTGAAAAATGTCTGGACATGTAGAAAGGAGAGTTATTTACTCATCTCAGAGCACACCCTGGAGGGGCAGGGTTCACAGAGGGACTCCTCCAGGAGCAAAGGAACTAGCAAATGCTACCTTTTCTCCCTTGCCTCCCAGCAAAAACACACAGCCACCTGAAGGAATGTGCAAACTTTGACTACCTACCTTGCTTACATCAAGAGCAATCCCATTTATAATTGTACCAAAAATAATAAAATATCTAGAAATAAACTTAATCAAAGGGGCAAAAAACCTATACTCTGAAAACTATAAAACACTGATGAAAGAAACTGGAGATGACCCAAAGAAATGGAAAGACACCCCATGCTCAATTGTTAGAAGAACAACTGTTGTTAAAATGGCACTATCCAAAGCAATCTAGAGATTTAATGTGATCCCTATTGAAATACTAACAGCATTGTTCAAAGAATTAGAACAAACATTCCTAAAATTTGTACAGATCCACAGAAGACCCTGAAAAGCCAAAGCAGTCTTGAAAAAGAAAAACAAAACTAGAGGTATCACAATGACAGATTTCAGGTTATATTACAAACCTGTAATAATCAAAACAGTATGGCACTGGCACAAAAACACACATGGATCAATGAAATAGAATAGAAAATCCAGAAATGGACCCAAAACTGTCTTTTCACCTTCTTTATGGTGATTTTTGATTAAGAGAAATTCTTGCTTTAATCTTGGGATATATTTGGCTTTCTTGATCTAAGAATTAATGCTTTTCAATAATTCTCAGGAATTCTTTTTAGTACTCTCTCTTTTCCATTGGCTCTCTAATCTCCTTCTAGAACTCTGATTAAAATTATATAAGACTTTCTCTATTCCCCACAACTATTGACTTCTTTATCATAATTTTCATTTCTCTAGATTATATTTGGGATAATTTCTTCAGAAATTACTTCACCAATTCACTCTTCTCCTGTATCTAATATGATTAATAACTTTCATTGAGTTTTTAAATTATTACATTATTAATATTCTATTAATAATAGAAATATTATTATTTCTATTTGGTTATTTTTCAAATCTACTTGTGACCTATTTCGTTTTCAGGCTTTTGGTGTTTTAATCATATCAAATACAGTCATATACTCTGATAATTCCAATGTTTATAGTTTTGGAAATCTATTGTTTTGGTTGATTCTTACTTATGATGCCTGTCTTCTTGGATGTTTTCTAATTTTTTAACCACGAAGGTTCATTTTCCTTGGTGTTCTATCAGTGGAATAGATTGAAGCATAGACTGAAGTAGAATTTCTCCAAATGATTTTTATTTGTTTATGCCAGTCATCTGGGGGTACCACCAGCTGGAAACATTTTAGGTTAAACTCTCCACTTGAGGCTTTTTCAAACCGATTGAGGGCTAGCTTATACTTGCAAATTCTCAAGAAAGTTTTACTGATTCGTCACTTACTTAGCATTAGTGTTAATATAGGCAAATTTTCTTGGTGTTTCCTCTTTGTTTCACTCCTGCACATCTCAGTTTTGAGTAGGGGTATCCTACCTTTTAAATTTCCTACAGTAGGGTGGGTTCTGAGCTTTGACTAGTATCCCCATCTCCCAAGAAGCTGTCAAGATGGAAATTCATTATTTCAGGATTCAGCAGAAACCCTCAGAACAAAATCTAGCATTCACACTTATCTTTTATGATTCATGGATACTTTTTAAAAATTTGTTTCTTTTGCCAATTCATCAATATATTTAAATATATATGTATATAAATGTTTTGTTGTTTTTTTTTTCTATCTGTTCAAAGGATAATTTAGGGTAACTAATTGACAAAAATATACATTCAGATCTCTATCTCCCTTTAATGGTCAAGTCAGCTTTGTTGCTTTCTGTGTTATGGTATACTTTCTGTTTTAATTCTGTTCTACTGCTTACAGATCTCTGATGTAGAGTGTGGTTCCCTACTATGGCTTACTATGCTTCTTTGTGACAGTAAAAGGCTAAATTGATTTAGTGGATACATGTAGTTAAACCAGGCCTACAATGCTATTCTAGTAGTATGTGTATACAGATACACTGCCTTAGGCTTTTAGATAAGAAAAAGACAGTAAGTGGCTTTTAACAAACCAACAGTTGCTGTATCTATTGCAGAACAAAAGGACTATCAGAGATCACTGAAGTATACAATGCTTATATTTATTTCCTGAGTCAGTGTTTTTGTTTGTTTGTTTTCTCCAGATGGTCTATGTTGTTGGAAGCTATTTTTGGATAAGTAAAGCTGTATTCTACATAAATAATTTTAGGAGTGCCTGGGTGGCTTAGTAAGTCAAGCGTCCAACTCTTGATTTTGGCTCAGGTCATGATCTTACAGTTCATGGGTTCAAGGCACACAAGGCTCCATACTGACAGAACTGTGCCTGCTTGAGATTCTCTCTCTCCCTCTCTTTCTCTGCCTCTCCTCCACTCCCTTTCTCTCAAAATAAAAAAAAATTAAAACTTCTAAAAATGTATAACTAGGTTTCTGCTTACAGTTATCATAACAACACATATACTTTAAATCAAATGGACTGAGTTAATGATAAAAACTAATTTGATTAATTATCACACATGTGTCTGTACAAAGGTGACTGTTTCTGATGACTGTTAATTCACTAAAGGAATTAAGTTCAGGCAAAAAAAAAAACAACACTTGTCAGGTATAACTAAAGGAAGGTTAAAGATTAGGAGAGATAAGCAGCTAGGAGGAAATTAAAATCAGAGATAGGGAAAGTGAGGAGACATCTGCCACTTGAAAGGAGGAATAGATGTGGTTCTTAATGTTATCAAAATCAACAGAATTCACCACACATGTGATAATAGATCTACAAACATGAGTATGGAGATACCTTATTTTTTTATTTGAATTCCAGTTAGTTCACTTAGAATGTAATATTAGTTTCAGGTGTACAGTATAGTGATTCAACACTTCCTTACAATACCCAGTGCTCATCATAGTGAGTGTACATCTTAATCCCCATCATCTATTTCACCCATCCCCCACCCATCTCCCCTCTGGTAACCATTAGTTTGTTCTCTATAATTAAGAATCTGTTTCTAGGTTTGCCTCTCTTTTTTTCTCCCTATGCTCTTTTGTTTTGTTTTTTAAATTCTACATATGAGTGAAATCATATATTTCTCTTCCTCTGACTGATTTATTTCACTTAGTATAGTACTCTCTACTAGCTCCACCCACATCATTGCAAATGGGAAGATGTCATTCTTCTTTCATAGCTAAGTAATATTCCATTATACCATAACTTCTTTATCCATTCACCAGTCAATGGACACTTGGACTGTTTCCAGAGTTTGGTTATTGTAGGTAATGTTGCTATAAATATTGGGGTGCATGTATCCCTTTGGATTAGTATTTTCATATTCTTTGGGTAAAAACCTAGGAGTGCAATTGCTGGATTCTAGGGGAATTCTACTTTTAACTTTTTGAGGAACTTCCATACAGTTTTCCAGAGTGGTTGCACCAGTTTCCATTCCCATCAACAATGCAAGTGGGTTCCCCTTTCTTTACATTCTCACCTATTGTTTCTTGTGCTGTTGATTTAGCCATTCTAACAGGTATGAGGTGATATATCATTGTTGTTTTGATCTGTACTTCCCTGCTGATGAGTGATGTTGAGCATCTTTTCGTGTGTCTGTTAGCCATTTGTATGTATCCTTTGGAAAATGTCTATTCATGTCTTCTGCCCAGTTTTAAATTGGATTATGTGTTTTTGGGGATTTGAGTTATATCAGTACTTTATATATCTTGGATATAAAGATATATATATATTTATATACCTAGATCCACATATTTGCAACATGTCATTTGCAAATATCTTCTCCCATTCTGTAGGTTGTCTTTCAGTTTTGTTGACTTTTCCTATCTAAATATAGGGCCTTTACTTATTGGTATGTAAAATAATTCTTTACTGTCATACCCTTTAGATGGGAAAATCATTCAACCTTACACTGCACGGAAAATAAATAAGTAAAGCACCTCCATTTAGTTTTGTTGATTGTTTCCTTCCACCAAACTAAATGGAGGTGGTTTATTTATTTTTTGTGAGTGTGCACTATAATGGAAGATTTTCCCACCTCTGGGGTATTACAGTGAAAAATTATTTCAAACATCACTAAGTAAAAGCCCTATATTCAGGCAGAATCATTGGTAAATGGACAAAATCTAAAGCAAATCAATAATTTGCATGTTTAGCCCAAAATTTCATGTCATGAAAATCATGAAAATGGCTTGTTCTTAATCGAGCTAATGGAGATGCCTAATCACTCTTCTACTTAGGGTGAATAAAATAGTAGTGTGGAATTAAGAAATAACCCTTAAATTCAATCACTAGAAGCATGAGCTAACTGCCTAAGAGGTAAGAGAATACATTTTCTGTTCCTCTACAAAGGAAAACTTATTACTCATATTACATATTTAAAGTTAGAATTAAGCAATTAAATTCATGGTGTGAATGAAGCAGAAATACAATTGAAAAAAGAACTCAGCCACTACTCCGAGAGATGTATATTCTAATATTTCTACCTTCTGAACATAATTATATCCAGTTATTTTGTTCACCCTAGATCCACGCAAACACAGACTTGTGCATTTTAGTGTCACTGAGCTTTATCCTTAACACAAACTTTTGGGTGAGCCATACCTTTTCCCTGCCCTGAATCAATTTTTTCCCTTATTTAAACATACGAAAAAGGAAACTATAAGAGCTAGCCAGATGCTTCAATGCTGAAGGAAATTGTTTTGGTATAATCCAAAAAGAGGTAAAAAGCCATAAATTCTGAAGGCTCAGGCCATGTTAGACCATACCCGATCTGTTGCATGTAGGCTGCATGGCTCATTTGGCAACTTCCAAAACAGCTACACGCACCGTGCAGCACTGAAGTATTAAATGTGTGTGGCCTGATTTGGCTTCCACCTGTTGACTCTCTTGTTTCATGCAACCCAAATCAGCCAATGTTAAATATCCTTCTAACTAAATCAAACTGAGTGCAAAGCTGCAAAGCAAGCAAATGGCAGGAGAACAGGGCTCTTCGGTTGAAAGGCACAAAAACTAGTCAGTGACTCACCAAAGAAGACACTGGATTGTACTGTCTTTAACTGATTAAAGTGAAAGCAAATTACCCTAAAAATTTAGCAAACACCACATAAAATCAGAAATTGTTTACAGATCTAGGAAGGGAAAAATAATCGGTGCCACTTAAAACACTTGGTAAGGTAAGGAGGTCATCTTTCACCATAGGTACAGTGAGTGTACCTCTTCTTCTGAGGATTTTAATACTGTTGAATTCATTTCTTACTAACGTCTTTTGCTCATTGGGAATCTATATTTTTAAAAAGATAATGCTTTTTGGTATAGAATGCTTTCTATAAGCAATATAATTTATGTTACAAAACTACATACTTTATTTTTGCCATAAGGTTGTCCATGATTTGAGTTTTGAACTTTATTTACTTTGCACTTCCACCTACAAAAGCTTTCTGCCCTGCTACTTTTGAAAGGAAAGTAAGAAGTTTTTTGGTCTATGTGAAAGTAGAAGATTGGTATTTTTGAATACATGATACCTCGGGCCCTAAAAGACATTTATCTGGTTCAGCTTCCCTTTGGTGTAATCTGTTCTTCAGATTGGTCTACCTAAACTTTCAACACAAAAAGAAACAGTCCTAGATTGAAGTATCAGGAATAAACATACTTATACTTAAAATGGAACAATAGCTCCTACTCCCATTTTATAAAAATCCAGATCCTGTTTTGTCATTTGTTCTCAAGAAATAAAGGTCTAATAAGTATGAGATAACATTTAAATGGAATATATTTACTTCTTTTATTCATTTTCAAACCAAGGCTCTGCAGGAACATTTGTGTTTCTTATTTTTTCTCCCTCCCTGGCCTTTAACCAGCTTGCTATTTTCCAAATGATATTTCATTTCTGGGCTTTGTTACAATGCTAATAATCTTATTCATTTCCTTGTTGCCCAGATTCAATAACTTACTTTAAACCAAAGCAGTGTTTTAAATGCTTCATCAAAACCTGACATTAAGTGAAGCTAGTTATTAATCTTGTCTTACAATGTTATCATTTAGATTTGTGCCACAAATTGGTGTTCTTTGTTTTTTTATTCAATCTCCTCTATTTGATAATATTCTAGATCAAGTCAAATTTGAAAGTGCACAAACTGAATTTTTATAAATTACCTTTCTATCAAATCTGGATGGGTAGCAATGCCAAGATAGAAGACACTGATCATTTTTCAGTATATATTTTCATGTTATTAAGTGGATTTTTCAAAATGTTTTACATACTGTTCTGAAAGAATATTTCCGTATATCATAAAAAGTGAATGTTTTTCATTAGAAGAACTGAATGTTTTTCAATAGAAAAGCATCTAAGTATCTCAAGTGAGTTTCTTTATTTCCTATGGTTAACATGATACTTCACAAATAAAATGATACTTTATTACAATAATCTCTAAATCAAAAATTGTTACCTGATAAAAAAATGGAAATGCTGAATGACATTTGTATCCCTTCATAGATTCTCTAACTGAAATTAATAAAAGTATTGCTTTTTATTTTAAACACCAACCAACACTAAATCTAATGGCCAAAATCTTAACAACTGTATTTTCAGTCAAAATTGAGAGAAATATTTTTCCATGTCTATTTTTGATATGACTATATTAATAAATATTTACAGTCACAAGCAATTTTATTATTTTATTTTATTTTTCAAGTTTTTATTTAAATTCCAGTTGGCTAAAATGCAGTGTAATATTAGTTTCAGGTATAGAATTTAGTGACTTATCACTTATATAACACCCACTGCTCCTTACAACAAATGCCTTCGTTAATCCCCATCACCATTTAACCCATCACCCTGCCCACTTCCCCTCCAGCAACCCTCAGTTTGTTCTCTACAGTTAAGAGTCTGTCTTCTGGTTTGCTTCTCTTTTTTTTCCCCTATGTTCATCTGTTTTGTAAAATTTCACATATGAGTGAAATCCTATGGCATTTGTCTTTGAGCTCTTTCGCTTAGCATAATAATTTCTAGCTCCATCCATGTCATTTTGAATGGCCAGGTGTCATTCTTTTTTATTGGCTGAGTAACATTCCGGTGGATGAAGAAGATGTGATATATATACATCATGTATTGTGTGTGTGTGTGTGTGTGTATACACAATATATCACATTGTGTATATATGTGTATATATATACATACACACATAGTCAAATATTCTTATAAGCAACTTAAAAAATTTTATCCAAATTTTGTTACTTGTGACTCTAGTTTCTTCTTTGTATTCAAGAGTCTCTTTATGGTTTGTCTTCCTTCCTGTTTTTAACCTTTTTTGCTTCCCTTCCCCTATTTCATCTGTTTTGTTTCTTAAATTCCAGATATGAGTGAAATTAGATTATACTTGTTTTTCTCTTACAGACTTATTTCACTTGGCATAATATACTCTAGTTCCATCCACATCATAGTAAATGGCAAGATTTCATCCTTTTTCATCACAGAGTAATATTCCGTTATATATACATATCATGTCTTCTTTATCCATTCTTCTTTATTCATCCATTTATCCAAAGTTGATGGACCTTTGGGCTCTTTCCATAATTTGTCTATTGTTGAGAGTGCTGCTATAAACACCGTGGTGCATGTGTCCCTTTGAATCAGCATTTTTATATCCTTTGGATAAATGCCTAGTAGTACAATTGCTAGGTCATAGGGTAGCCTACTTTAATTTTTTGTGGAACCTCCATACTGTTTTCTAGAGTGGCTGCACCAGTGCATTCTACCAACAGTATAAAAGGAGATTCCCCTTTACCCACATTCTCACCAGCACCTGTTGCTTCCTTAGTTGTTAATTTTGGCCATTCTGACAGGTTGAAGGTGGTATCTCGTTGTAATTTTTCAATTTGTATTATCTGATGATGGGTGATGTTGAGTGCCTTTTTACATGTCTGTTAGCCATCCATATGTCTTCTTTGGAAAAATATCTGTTCATGTCTTCCCATTTCTTCACTTGATAAATTCTTTATATATTTTGAATACTAGCCCTTTATCCCAATATGTCATTTGCAAATATCTTCTCCTATTCCATAGGATGCCTTTTAGTTTTGTTGTTTTCTTTGCTGTGCAAAAACTTTTTTATCTTGATGAAGTCCCAATAGTTCATTTTTGCTTTTCTTTCCCTTGACTCTAGAGACATGTCTAGTAAGAAGTAGCTGCACCCAAGGTCACCCAACCTCTTTTCTCCTCTAGGACTTTGATGATTTCCTTACACTTAGGTCTTTCATCCATGTTAAATTTATTTTTGTGTATGGGTAAGAAAGTGTTCCTGTTTCATTCTTCTGCATGTTACTGTCCAGTTTTCCCAACACCATTTGCTGAAGAGACTGTCTTTTTTCCTAAAGCAGCAGAATACACATTCTTCTCAAGTGCACATATAACATTCTCCAGAACAGATCACACACTATGTCACAAATGAGACCCCAAAAAGTACAGAGAGACTGAGATCATACCATGCATATTTTTAGATCACACTCTATGAAACTTAAAATCAACCACAAGGAAAAATTTGGAAAGATCACAAATACCAGTAGAAGTTAAAGAACATCCTACTAAAGAAAGAATGGGTTAAACAAGATATTAAAGAGGAAATTAAAAAGTACATGGAGGCCAATGAAAATGAAAACACGACAGTCCAAAACTTTTGGGATGCAGCAAAGGTAGTCATAAGAGGGAAGTATACAGCAATCCAGGCCTTCCCAAAGAAAGAATAACTGAAATATATGATCTAACCTTTACAACTCAAACAGCTGGAAAAAGAACAGGAAATAAAATCTAAAACCAGCAGAAGACAGGAGATAATAAAGATTAGAACAGAAATCAATGCTATCGAAACTAAAAAAACAAAAACAAAACAAAACAGTAGAACAGATCAATGAAACCAGGAGCTGGTTCTTTGAAAGAATCAACAAAATTGATAAACTCCTAGCCAGTCTGATCAAAAGGAAGAAGGAAAGGACTCAAATAAATAAAATCATGAATGAAAGAGATCACAACCAACACTGTAGAAATACAAACAATAATGAGATTATGAGCAATTATATGCAAACAAATTGGGCAATCTGGAATAAATGGACAAATTTCTAGAAACATATAAACTCCGAAATCTGAAAAGGGAGGAAATAGAAAATTTGAATAGACCCATTACCAGTAGAGAAACTGAATCAGTAATCAAAAATCTCCCAAAAACAAGAGTCCAGGGCTAGATGCCTTCCCAGGAGAATTCTACTAAACATTTAAGGAAAAAATAAATACTTATTCTTTTGAAGCTGTTTCAAAAACAGAAATGGGAGAAAAACTTCCGAACTAATTATACAAGCCAGCATTACCTTGATTCCAAAACCAGACAAAGACCCCACTAAAAAGGAGAATTACAGACAAATTTCCCTGGTGAACATGGATGCAAAAATTCTCATGATACTAACAAATCTATTCCAACAATACATTAAAAGAATTATTCATCACAATCAAGTGGGATTATTTCTGGGCTGCAGGGGTTATTCAATATCTGTAAATCAATCAATATGATACATCACATTAATAAAAGAAAGGATAAGAACCATATGATCTTCTCAGTAGATGCAGAAAAAGCATTTGACAAAATACAGCATCGTTTCTTGATAAAAACCCTCCAGAAAGTAGGGATAGAAAAACCTTCAACATTATAAAGGCCATATATGAAAGACCCACAGCTAATATCATCCTCACGGAATGGGGAAAAAACCCACAGCTAATTATCATCCCCAATGGGAAAAAAATGAGAGCTTTCCCCCTAAGGTCAGGAACACAACAGGGATGTCCACTCTCACCACTGTTGTTCAGCATAGTACTGGAAGTCTTGACCTCAGTAATCAGACAATAGAAATAAATAAAAGGCATAGAGATCAGCAATGAGGAAGGCAAACTTTCACTTTTCACAGACATGATATTGTATGTGGAATACCCTAAAGAGTCCACCAAAAAACTGCTAGAACTGATCCATGAATTCGGCAAAGTCACAGGATATAAAATCAAAGTACAGAAAATGGCTGTTGTATTGTTATACACCAATAATGAAGCAGCAGAAAGAGAAATCAAGGAATCAATTCTATTTGCAATTGCACCAAAACCCATAAAATACCTAAGACTAAACCTAACAAAAGAGGTAAAAGATCTGTATGCTGAAAACTATAGAAAGTTTATGAAAGAAACTGAAGAAGACACAAAGAAATGGAAAAACATTCCATTTTCATTGACTGGAAGAATATTGTTAAAATGTTGAAACCATCCAAAGCAATCTACACATTCAATGCAATCCCTTTCAAAATAACACCAGCATTCTTCACAAAGCTAGAACAAACAATTCTAAAATTTATATAAAACCAGAAAAGACCCTGAATAGCCAAAGTAATGCTGAAAAAGAAAACCAAAGCTGGACACATCATAATTCTAAACTTCAAGCTATATTACAAAGCTGTAATTATCAAGACAATAGGGTACTGGCACAAAAACAAACCCAGAGATCAATGGAGCAAGACAGAAAACCCAGAAATGGACCCACAAATGTAGGCCCAACTAATCTTCAACAAAGCAGGAAAGAATATTCATTGACTTTTTAAATTCATAAATGTGTGCTGAATTATACTAAATGTTTTTTCTTCATCTACTGAAAAAATACTAGCATTAATACATTCTATATAATTAATTTTGAAAAAATTAGTTGTCATCAATTTAAGACAGACCCAAATTTCTGTGACCCTACTTTATCTAAAATTGTGGGTTTTGGTGGCATTACTGACTCACAGCAGCTTCAACAGGAAGAGCCAGAGTAAGGGAGAGATGGGAGGCACAATCTTCTCCTTCTCCTCAGACTCTAAAAGCAGAATCCAATGATTCATATACCACCCATTTTTGGTTTTCATCATGTAATGTTCATGTTATTTTTCATTTACCACCATATTCAAATCATCTGTCCTGTGGATCTCTTCTCAGAGTACCATGACCCATTGGATCTTCAATATCCACCAAGTCCTTAGACTGACTGTATCAAGACCTTTTTGACCTGCACTGAACATTAGTCATGTACTTGCAAAATCTTATTCTGGGGCTGTCTGCAGGCAAAAACTCTATTCTAAGCCCTAGGGACACCAGGATAAAATGAGTAAGACATAACACTAACATCATAAAGCACAAGTCTTATGGGAAAGAGAAACCATGTCTCCTTAACCCCACAGAACATGGCTTTGCCTCTTCCAGCTGCTAGAACCAGCCCTAGAAGGCCCCTCCAATTCCAGTGATCTTTCCTAAGATCTCATTTTGCATGATCTCTCTGCCACATCTAATGTAGAACACTTTCTTGTTGAGGCTCTCCTTTAACTTTTATTATATTACTGTCTTCTGATTCTTTTCCAACATCTCTGAATTAGAGAGATGGACTGCTGAGGAGGAAAAAGCATGAGCTTTATTATAGATCTTGTTTTGAATCATCATTATTCCACCATTTACTGGGTCACCGTGGGCAAATTATTTATCTTTCTGAGTTGCAACTCCCTCATTCTAATTCATTTAGGATTACTATATGAGATACAGCATAGAAAGTTATTCATTCAATAGTAATCACTTCTGTAATTGTCACATTTCTTTAGTTCATCTTCTATTTTTTCTACTTCCATCCCCCAAATTTTATTTAATTTTAATTTTTTAGTTTTTATTATTTAAGTATAGTTAACATACAACCTTATTTAGTTTCAGATGTACAACACAGTGATTCAACAATTCTGTACATTACTTAATGCTCACCATGATAAGTGTAGTCACCATCTGTCACCATATGTTATTATAATACTATTGATTATATTCCTTATGTTGTACTTTTCATCTCTATGACTTATTTATTTTATAACTGGAAGTTTGCACCTCTTAATCTCCTTCACTTATTTTGTCAACCTCCCACCCCTTTCCTTGAGTATCTAGCAACCACCAGTTTGTTCTCTGTATTTATGACACAAACCAAAATCACAATGAGATATCACCTCACAACATTCAGAATGGCTAATATCAAAAGGACAAGAAATAATAAGTGTCAGCAAGGATGTGGAGAAAAGGGAACCTTTGTGCACTGCTTCGGGAGAATGTAAATTGGTGTGACTACTATGGAAAACAGTATGGAATTTCCTCTATAGGTTAAAAACAGAAATATCAGAAGATCAAGAAATCCTACTACTGGGTATTTATCCACTCCCAAAATTTTAATAAGTCTTCAGTCCCTAACTTTCTGCTCTCCTTTCTCCACATTCTCACTTTTCCTTAAGAATTACATGGAAGTACATGCTTGTATCATTTCCTGTTCAGCCATTTCCCAAATATTCAAATTTATGATATTAAACTTAACAATGGTATCTGTTTCAGTATCTACTTTTAAAATGTTAATAAAACTAATTTTTTAAGGGGCGCCTGGGTGGCTTAGTCGGTTAAGCATCCGACTTTCGCTTAGGTCATGATCTCGCGGTTCGTGGGTTCGGGCCCCGCGTCGGGCTCTGTGCTGACTGCCAGCTCAGAGCCTGGAGCCTGTTTCAGTCTGTGACTCCCTCTCTCTCTGACCCTCCCCTGTTCACGCTGTCTCTCTCTCTCTCCTAGAAATAAATAAAACATTAAAAAAAAACTAATTTTTTAACTATCCATCTAAAATGGAACAATTTGAAGAGACTGGGAGGGCATGCGCTGTACAATGAATAGTGATTATCAGAAACCAGAGGAAGGTCCTCTAGATATAGTCACTGTCATTTTTTCATAACTCAGCAGAGCACTGCAGGTCATCATGAAGGTAGTATTCATTACTTAGTTTTGAATCATCTAATTGTGGTCCTTTGTTACCTAATTCACTGATTAAAGAAAGATGACACAAGAAAGGACTGGAATGCATATTAATACATATTAATGAGTACAAACATGATAAATGTGCAAAAGTGCCTTAAAATGATCTCCTTCAGATCTAGTAGTTCAATCTGTCTGATGGAAATTCTTTCAAAATGCTTCAGTATGTCTTGTACCTCAGAAAGCAATGCTAATAAAATAAACTATAGTGACTGCTATATCCAATTTGCCTTTATTTTAACCAGGAATATAAACTACTAACATCTATGATATATTCGTGTGGTGTACTAATAAGTAGCAACCCTTTCTCTTATTTCATCACTTAAAAATAAAACACACTAATTACAAAAATGTTTTCCTAAACTACTTTATTACATGCCACAGAAAAATTGGGAAATAATTTTCCAAACTCCTACGTTTGAAAATCATATGTTATTGTGAAAAAGATCATTCATTCATTAAGGTTAGGAATAATTACCTATATCAGTAGTTCCCAAAGTGTATTTCTCAGAATGGTACTTGTATGGAATTTTTAAATTTTAAGAATAATGCTTTTATTGTTTCACGGGGGAAAAAGGATGCACATTTTTTAGAAATGCACCTGAGTGGCTCAGTCAGTTAAGCGTCTAACTCTTGATTTCGGCTCAGGCCATGGCCTGTGGCCAATGCCAAGGCCAAGGCCACTCTTGTGGTTTGTGGGATGGAGCCTGGAATCAGGCTCTGGCTGCCCAGAGCCTGCTTAGAATTCTCTCTCTCCCTTTCTCTCTGCCCTTCACCGGCACACACGCTTGTGCTCACTCTCTCTCTGTCTCTCTCTCTCTCTCAAAATAAATAAACTTAAAAGAAATACACTGAAAAGTGCCAGGAAGAAACTAAACAAGATTACCAATATTCCATCACCCAAAAATAATCATTGCCAACTCTTATTGAACTTCTTTACAAATGTGTACACTATGCAAACTATACTATGAGTACTTCAGATGGGCAGGTATATACATAATCTCAGAAAAAAATAATCATGATTACTTTTAATTTTTCAAATAAATGGAAGGCATTACTGAAAGTCAGATAAAAGTTTAACCTCCACACAAGATATAGTTACTAAATAAAGAACTCTCTAAAGTTTAGAAAGAAATTATAAAAAAATCTTTGCCATCACTTTTGAAGCTATGTGTTTTACCTTTTAACTGTCTCCTTGCAATGAAAGATTAGAGTATCACATTTTTCCTTGTACCTAATCTCCATCTCACACTAATTTTTATTGTATTTTTCTCTTCAGATGATCAAAGCTTACATTTATACTTTGTTCATTTATATCTTGTAATAATAATCCTCAGTTGCCTTATTTCTATATTTTTAAAATAAGAATAACAAACATACTATACCACAAGTATTTAAGATTAAATGAGAATTACACAGATATACCTTATAAATTGTAAAGTGCTAGAAAAATATTTGTTCTAAAAATTAATACTTCCCATCATTCTTTTTCATTTGAAATTTGAGAATTTTCAAAATTCTCATCCTAGAATAAAAGATTTACTCAACTCACTCTACCTCTAGAAGGTTGATCTCTCCTAAGCCTGATGCATAAATTGTTGCCCCTACCTCAAATCTAAACTATCATTCAACTTTCAGTATCAAGACCAAGTCTTCTGCCTTCCCCAAGATCTACAGAACTTTCAACCTGCAGGGACATCTTCATCTAAAGGTGTACAACACCAACATATTATATTGCTAGGCAATAAAAATGACCCTTATATTGTCCCACAGGACATTATTTGATGTTTACATGAATAGAATTTTCATTCTTCCATGCTGTCTTTCAAACTAAACTGTAAGCGCCTTAAGGGCGAGATCTCAGTATTAGATTTTTGTCTCTATGTGCCTTCTGTTTTATATATACTGGCAACACCAGTGCTTCCAGAGACCAGGCAATATAATTGTGCAACACAGCTGGGAATATACACAAAGTTTTAAGTTAACTTACTAGACATTTAACGGAACTTTGCTTCAGAAATGGCCAGTATTCAAAAAACTAAAATGAAATGCATAAATTACAATGAACATACCCATAAATCTACAAATTACAGTGAATATAACTTGTCAACATTAAGGAGTTAATTATTGGGTTTTTTTGCATTAAGAATCAGTATTAAGAAGGTACTTCTGTGTTTTTAATATTTAAAAGGTACTTCTTGGGATACCTGAAAATCCTTATGTGGAAGATGAAGATGGGTTTAGAACATTGGCTTGTGAGCAAAATGTATTCTAACTCTAAGATATATATGGAAGTTGTTTTTAAAAAGAAATCCTAGATATTAATGAGTTTACTTTTATTTTTATTCTGTTTATCTTATAAAAATTGAGAGAAGAACTTCTTTAATCAGCTCATTTAGACTTTCATTTGTTTTAATTAAATAAAAGCTTATACAATACTATAAATAATAATGATTATTTCTCTTTGACTAAAATGTACAAAAATAAGCATCATTCTACATATGCTAATTTCCTGTATTAAGTACCATGACAGGGCACGTGGGTGGCTCAGTCAGTTGAGTGTCCAACTTGATTTCGGCTCAGGTCACAATCTCACAGCTTCATGAGTTTGAGCGCCATGTCAGGCTCTGAGCTGACAGAGCAGAGCCTGCTTTGGGTTCACCCTTTCTCTCTGCCCCTCCCTCACTCACACTTTCTCTCTAAATAAATAAATAAATGAACTTAAAAAATTATTTAAAAAACAAAAGTACCATGTCAACTGACAAGATATAATATTTAGTTTTTAACTTTTGGATTTTAATACTATTATACAAGTTTATTATAATGCAAATATAGTCAGTTATAGGGAATGTAATCATGGCACACAACAGAAGTTACATGCGGTATTCTTGGAATATATGGGTCCATGTAATAAGAAGCTACTGCTTCACTGCCAAGAAGTCAAGTTTAATTTGCTTTCTTTTTCTTTCCCTTTTCAACTGGCCTAAATACAAGTTCCACTGCAAATGCAACAAGCAGCAAACACAGATGCCATCATAAATACCTAATGCTGCCAACTAGGAAACCCCACACTTGCACATAACAGAACTCCCTATAGCAACTGGAAGGTATGCTAGGCAGCATAAAGTCTTAAAGCTATGCATGCATCCTATAGAATTGAAATATAAGTTTGTTTGTTTTTTACCACCAACATTTACTATTTACTATTATTCAATAGGTAATTTCATGGTAGTTCATATTCTTACTGGGTTGAGAAATTTTTATAAATCTTTTATTCTTAACTTTGTAATACATAACTGCTATCAAGGAGGTCCAGCTGTGTCTTAAGTAAAATTTGCCATACTCAGTTAAAAAAAAAAATAAACTACTAACTGAATTCACAGTCTGATAACTTAATTTCAGTGTTAAACTTTAACAACTGAATGACACTCCTCACCTACATCAGTTGGCTTGGAGACAAAATATGAAATCAACAAATATTTATATGCACCCACTGTGGCAACAATATATGTCCAATGCTACAGGGAAAGGAAATTGAAGGCAAGACCTCAATTCTGCAGAAGTTTTACCTATAGTTTGTATAAATCACTTATATAGGACACTAAAAATTCAAAGCAGTATTTCATCAGAAAATCTGGTTCCTTGTGAAGTGTTATAAGAAACGTCATTTGCTCACATTTGCTCTAAATTCTGAACTTCCCAAAGCAAAACTTTCAAGTATCAACAGATACAAACTAGAAAAGGACCTTTTAGAGCTGAGATAAGATAGAGGCTCATGATCTCTCCAAAAGTTTTGGTTTTAAGTCCAAAATAACTTGTGTTGAATTTTATAAAATCTTTCCTCATTGTATTCACTATGAAATGTCAGTGATAAGGGGAGCCTGGATGGCATCCGACTTCCACTCAGGTCATGATCTCACGGTTTGTTGGTTTGAGCCCCATGTTGGGCTCTGTGCTGACAGCCAGCTCAGAGCCTGGAGCCTGTTTCAGATTCTGTATCTCCCTCTCTCTCTGACCCTCCCCAGTTCACACTCTCTTGTGTGCTCTCTCTCTCTCTCCCTCTCTCTCTCTCAGAAATAAATAAAACATTAAAAAAATTAAAAAAAAAAAAAAGAAATGTCAGTGCTGAAAAGTGACATCACCAAGATGGCAGAGTAGGAGATTCCAGATTCTATCTCCCCGCAAAGATCAACAATTAGGCAGCTGTCTATGAAAAAAAATCAGCTCTAGGAGAACTCAGACGTTCACTTAAGAAATTTAGCAAAAAGTAGAAGGAAAAACTTGAGAAGAAGTACACAGAAAGGAATGAAAGAAGAGCTTCATTTTGTCTACCTCATCTCCTCAGGCTGGCACTGCTCCTTGCTACCAAGGAACTCACCAGCTAGAAAAAGTTTCCCTCACTGGGAAAGGGAAAACAGGGCGAGTGATCAGCTCCTGCAGCCTTTCAGGGCACTGCACAAAAAATCTACTTGAGTTTAACCCCACGTAGACACGAGCAAAGCTGAACTGTACAGCTATGGCTAGGAACAAGGAAGAAGGACAGGGGCTAGCGGTATCAGTCACACAGTGAGAGTGACCATGGTTCCCAGTGACCTCCTCTGCAAAGGACCTCAGGAGTTTTTGCCACTGGGGAAACCAGCACAGCCACATAGGCTGCTGCAGGTTTCACTAGTTTTCGCCCCACAGGTTTTCATGTTCACCGAAGCCAGATACCTGAGTTCCTCTTGCCACTTTCCCATTCCCTCCCTACTAGAGCCTGGGAGCCACACCAGCACCCTGCTGTGGCCTCTACTGCTACATGATTGCAAGATGACACCTAGAGCCCCATGGCTGACCGCCATCACCATGCACATGCTTAGGGCTAGCTCCTCCAGCTATGCACCTGCACACCTCCAGCCTGAGGCATAGAGGGGAAAAAAGAAATTCCCTCATACAAGGAAATCCCTACTAGGCTATCAGTGGTTTTCTCATCAGAGAACTTGTAGATCAGGTGAGAGTGAGATGATATATTCAAAATGCTAAAAAGTAAAAACTGCCAATCAAGAATACTTTACCTGATAAAGTTGTTCTTCAGAAATGAAGTCTAAATAAACACCTTTCCCAACAAACAAAAGCTTCAGGGATTCATCACCACCAGAACTGCCTTCTAAGAAAAGCTGAAAGGAGTTCTTCAAGCTGAAACAAAAGGACAGTAGTTAGCAAAATGAAAACACATGAAACTATGTAATATATTGGTAAAAGTAAATATATAGCCAGATTCAGAATATTCTAATATTGTAATATGATGGTGTGGTAACCACTTAAAAATATGATAAACGTTAAAGAAAAAAGTATTAAATACAGTTATAGGTACAAAAATTTGCTAATAAACCTTATTCAAAGATGTAAATGGTGACATCAAAATATATGTGAGAGGAAGGAGGAAAAGGGTAGTGTTTTTACTTATAATCTAAGTTCAGTTGCTATCAGCTTAACATAGACTGTTACATCTGTAAGATATTTTATGTAAGCCCTAGGATAAGCACAAAACAAAAACCTACAGTAGATACATACAACATAAAAAGAAAGGAATCAAAGTCCACCACTACAGAAAAGCATCAATTCACAAAGGAAGATAGCAAGAGAAGAAACAAAGGAGCTACAAAGAGC
>NW_027527380.1:25264-121840 GCF_008692635.1 Crocuta crocuta
ACAAAAAAAAAAAAAAAAAAAATTAAAAAGATGGCAATAGTAAGTCCTTATCTATCTATAATTTCTTTAAATTAAAATGAATTAAATTCTCCAATCAAAAGGCACATGGTGGCTAAATGAATGAATGAATAAATAAATAAATAATTTTTAAAAAGATCCAACTATGTTTTTCCTACAAGAGACACAATTCAACTTCAAGGACACAGAGAAACTCAAAGTGAAAGGATAATAGATAATTCATGCAAATAGAACCCCAAAAAAGAGCAGGGATAGCTTTAAAATCAAAACAAACTTTAAATCAAAACATGTAACAGGAAACTAAGAAGATTATTATGCAATGATAAAGGAGTTAATTCATCAAGAATATATATCAATTATAAATATATATGTACCCTACATCAGAGCACCTAAATATAAGCAAATAATAACAGATCTGAAAGGAATAATAAACAAGAACCAAGAATACAATAACAATAGGGGACTTCAATATCTCACTTTCAATAATGGGTAGATTATATAGACAAAATATTAATAAGAAAACTGTGATCTTAAATTGTACTTTAGAACAAAAAGACACAACAGAAATATACAGAACACTTCATCCAACAATATCAGAATACATATTATTTTCAAATCCACATGTAACATTCTCCAGGATAGATCTATAGGTTAGGTTACAAAACAAATCTTAGCAAATTTAAAAGACTAAAATCATACCAAGAAGCCTTTCCAAACACAGTTAAATGAAACTAGAGATATGTAACAGAGAAAAAAGCTGGAAAATTCACAGATACATGAAAATTAAACAGACACCTGAAAAACCAATGGGTCAAAGATAAAATCAAAGAGAAATGAGAAAATATCTTCAAACAAATGATACTGGAAACACCTATCAAAATGTATGGGATGCAATGCTAAGAGGAAACTTATTTTATAACAATAAGTGCTTAAATTAAAAACAGAAATATCTCAAATAGTTTAACTTTACACCTTAAGGAACTAGAAAAAGTAGAATAAACTAAGCTCAAAGTTAGAAGTGAGATGATAGCAAAGATCAGTACAGAAATGGAAGATCAATAGAGGAATGGAATAGAAAATAGAAATAGAGAAATAGGCAATAGAAAAATGATTTAAAAAATAAAAAAAAGAAGAGTTGCTTTTGTTAAAAGATAAATTTCACAAACCTATAGGTACTTACTGAGAAAAAACAAGGGAGGACTCAAATAAATAAGATCATTAATGAAAGAAGAGACATTACAACTGATACTAAGAATTTTAAGAGACTACCATGGACAATCATACACCAACTAATGGAACAACCTAGAAGAAATGGATAAATTCGTACAACTACACAACCTGCCAAAACTGAATCATGACTAGAAAATAAGAACAGATCAATTACTAGAAAGGAGATTGACTCAGTAATCCAAAACCTCCCAACACAAAGAAAAGTCCAGGACCAGATGGCTTCACTGGTGAATTCTATCAAACATTTAAATAATTAATCCTGATCTTCTCACACTCTTCCAAAAATTTGAAGCAGAGAGGCCATGCCCAGGTGTATTTTACAAGGCCGGCATTATTTTGATATCAAAACCAGATAAGGACACCACAAGACAAGAACACTACAGGCCAATATCCCTGATGAATATACATGCAGAAATTCTTAACATACTAGCAACTGAATTCAAACGCATATTAAAAGGACCATATAGGGAGAAGGAGCGAACATGGTGGAGAAGGAGGGGGATCTGAAGTTCCCTCTCTCAAAGCAGTGTTGAAGCTTAAGGACTTTGAACTCCGAGAGTCCAGAAGACAAAGTCGCTTCCAGAGACCCCAGGACAACCTGACAGACCATAGGTGCGTGATTGTGAACTGGGAGAGAAAGAATAGAGGGGAGGGATACCCTTTTGCCGAGTGACAAAGAGATGAGAAAGAGAGGTTGGGGAAGCATAGGACTATATCTGGATAAGAGAAAAGCCTCAAACCAGGACAGAGAAAGATCCAATTTCTAACTGAGGGGCTTTCTTCGGACTAGTGCTGGCTGACTGGATCACGCACCTGGGGAGGAGGGGAGCCAGCCCCGGGCTTGGTGGCTAGGTCAGAGGCGCGGTCCGCAGTAGGGGAAAGCAATCCCCTCCGTGGAGTGCTGTGGGACAGGGCAAAGCCTGCCTGCACCCACCAGCCGGGGACCACATATCTCCAGCGCGGAGCTGCACTTCCCCAGTATCTGAGCACCTGGAGCTGGAGTTTGATTCCCAGCCAAGCGACAGGGCATGGAGTCAGCGGAGTGAGATAAACTGCGTTATTTGCGCCTGCCACACAGTAAGGCCGGCTGGAACAGAGTGGTTTGGGACGCCTTGTCCAGGGAGGAGAGACTGGAGTTCCGCCATTTTTCTTCCCACCAATACCAAGGTGGGGCTTCTGGGAACGGACAGCCCACCCACAGCGGAGGCAGCACCCGCCTACACCAAACCATGCCCCTCGTACCTGGTAACACCTGGTAACTGTATATCTACTGGAGCGGGATAGATGCTGAGGAACCAGACGGCTCCTCCTCCAGACCAGCGCTGCAGCATTGCCTGGTTTAAATCTCAGACAATTCTTATTACATAGATATATTCTTCCTTACTTTTCTCCTTATTTCTTCCCTCCTCTATTCTGGTTACTCTGGTTGTTGGTTTCTTTAAGCAGACATATTTAATCCATTCCTCTGAAACATGTTCCACACCTCCTTTATTCTCCTTTCTCTCTAGATTAACTGTCTCCTTTCCCTGTCTGGACAACGTTCTTTTCTTTTCTTTTTTTTTTTTTCTTTTTCCCCGCCCCCTTCTTTATTTTCCTTTCTCTCTCTCTCTCCCTCTCTGGATTAAGCTGTATAGTTTCTGTCTGATCAATTTTTATTTTTTCTTTCCCCCTGTTCCTGTCATTTTTCTCTTTGTATTGGATACAGCCTCTTCCATCAGCACCACCTCTGCCCTGCTGTTTACTTGTAACTGGTGTTTCTTGCTTTTTGGTTTTTGGGTTTTTTGTTTGTGTGTTTGTGTGTTTTTATTTTCTAGGTTTTGTTTGTTTTCCTTTCCAGGGATACTTCAATAAACACATCAAAGCACACCTACTGGAGGGTTCAAAATATCACTACAGGTAGGGAAATAAAATACCCAAAGCCGCAACAACAGAGAGCAAGTAACACTCTCCCAAAAACACCACCTGAAGGGCCAGGACCTGGACAGTGTATGACCCGCTCTTAAGTACAGTAGTGCTCCCAGGTGAACGGCATATAACAAGCTTTTAAACATATAAGGGGCAGGGGCGTCTGGGTGGCTCAGTCAGTTAAACGTCTGGCTTTGGCTCAGCTCATGATCTCACAAGTCATAGGTTCAAGCCCCACATCGGGCTCTGTGCTGACAGCCAGCTCAGTGCCTGGAGCCTCTTTCGGATTCTGTGTCTTCCTCTCTCTATGACCCTGCCCTGCTCACACTGTCTGTCTGTCTCTCTCTCTCTCAGAAATAAATAAAAAAAAACATTTAAAAAATTAAACATAAAAGGGACATAAAACTAGCCAAAGTGACAAAACAAGAATTCTCCTCAAAACAAATTCCAGGAGTAAATGACAGCTAAAGAATTGCTCAAAACAGATATAAACAATATAAATGAACATGAATTTAGAATAATAGTCACAAGATTAATTCCTTGACTTGAAAAAAGCAAAGAAGATGGCAGAGAATCTATTGCTGCAGAGATCAAGGAACTAAAAGAACGAAGATCATACCATGCACACTTTCAGATCACAATGCTATGAAACTTGAAATCGACAACAGGAAAAAGTTTGGAAAACCTCCAAATGCATGGAGGTTAAAGAACATCCTACTAAAGAACAAATGGGTCAACCAGGCAATTAAATTGGAATTTAAAAATATAGGGAAACAAATGAAAATGGAAACACAACAATCTAAACCCTTTGGGATGCAGCAAAGACAGTCCTAAGAGGAAAATACACTGCAATCCAGGCCTATCTCTATAAACAGGAAAAATTTCAAATACAAAATCTAATAGCACACCTAAAGGAACAAGAAGCAGAACAACAAAGAAACCCCAAACCCAGCAGAAAAATAGAAATAATAAAAATTACAGGAGAAATAAACAATACATAATGAAAAAAAAAAAAAACAACCAGTAGAACAGATCAATGAGNAAAATGGATTTATCATAACCAATCCCTCAGAAACTCAAGCAATTACCAGAACACTATGAAAAACCATATGCCAACAAACAGGACAACTGGAAAGGAATGGACAAGTTCCTAGACAGCCACATGCTGCCAAAACTCAAAGGAAGAAATAGAAAAATTGAACAGACCAATAACTAGTGACGAAATTAAATCAGTTATCAAAAATCTCCCAACAAATAAGAGTCCTGGACCAGATAGCTTCCCTGGGGAATTCTACCCGACATTTAAAACAGAGTTAATACCTATCCTTCTCAATCTGTTCCAAAAAATAGAAATGGAAGGAAAATTTCCAGACTCATTCTATGAAGTCAGCATTACCTTGATTCCTAACACAGACAGAGATCCCACAAAAAAGGAGAACTACAGGCTGATATCCTTGATGAACATGGATGTAAAAATTCTCAACAAGATACTAGCAAATCGAATTTAACAGCATATAAAAAGAATTATTCACCATGATCAAGTGGAATGCATTCCTAGGCTGCAGGGCTGGTTCGGTATTTGCAAATCAATCCATGTGATACATCACATTAATAAAATAAAGGATAACAATCATATGATCCTGTCAATAGATGCAGAAAAAGCATTCAACAAAATACAGCATTCTTTCTTAATAAAAACCCTAAAGAAAGTAGGGAATAGAAGGATACCTCAAGATCATAAAAGCCATATATGAAAAGCCCACAGCTAATATCATCCCCAATGGTGAAAAACTGAGGGCTTTCTCCCTGAGATCAGGAACATGACAGGGATGTCCACTCTCAGCACTGTTGTTCAACATAGGGTTGGAAGTCCTAGCCTCAGCAATTAGGCAACAAGATGAAATAAAGGCATCAAAATTGGCAAAGAAGTCAAATTTTAATTTTTTGCAGACAACTGATACTCTGCATGAAAAACCCAAAACACTCCACCAAAAGACTGCTAGAACTGATACATGAATTCAGAAAAGTCGCAGGGCACAAAATCAATGTATAGAAATCAGTGGCATTTTTATACACCAATAATAAAGCAACAGAATGAGAAATAAAGAAACTGATCCCATTTACAATTGCACCAAGAACCATAAAATACCTAGGAATAAATCTAACCAAAGATGTAAAAGACCTGTATGCTGAAAACTACAGTAGCTTATGAAGGAAATTGAAGAAGACACAAAGAAATGGGAAAACATTCCATGCTCATGGATTGGAAGGATAAATATTGTTAATATGTCAATAAACCCCTTCCAAAGCAATCAACACATTCAATGCAATCCCAATCAAAATTGCACCAGCATTCTTCTCAAAGCTAGAACAAACCATCCTAAAATTTGTATGGAACCACAAAAGACCCCAAATAGCCTAAGTAATATTGTAGAAGATAACCAAAATGGGAGGCACCACAATCCCAGACTTTAGCCTCTACTACAAAGCTGTAATCATCAAGACAGTATGGTATTGGCACAAAAACAGACACATAGACCAATGGAATAGAATAGAGAAGCCAGAATTGGAACCACAAATGTACGGCCAACTAATCTTTGGCAAAGTAGGAAAAAGCATCCAATGGAAAAAAGACAGTCTCTAGAAAATGGTGCTGGGAGAACTAAACAACAACATGCAGAAGAATGAAACTAGACCACTTTCTTACACCATACACAAAAATAAACTCAAAACGGATGAAATGTGAGACAGGAAACCATCAAAGCCCTAGAGGAGAAAGCATGCAACAACCTCTTCAACCTCAGCCACAGCAATTTCTTACTTGACACATCCCCAAAGGCAAGGGAATTAATTAAAAGCCAAAATGAACTACTGGGACCTTATCAAGATGAAAAGCTTCTGCACTGCAAAGGAAACAATCAACAAAACTAAAAGGCAACTGACAGAATGGGAGAAGATAATTTGCAAACGTCATGTCAGATAAAGGATGAGTATCCAAAATCTATTAAGAACTTACCAAAATCAACACTGGAAAAACAAATAATCCAGTGAAGAAATGGAAAGAAGACATGAATAGACACATTTCCAAAGAAGACACACAGATGGCCAAAAGACACATGAATAGATGCTCAGCATCACTCATCATCAAGGAAATACAAATCAAAGCCACACTGAAGTACCACCTGACACCAGTCAGACTGGCTAAAATAAATGAATCATTAAACTACAGATGCTGGCAAGGATGTGGAGAAACAGGAACCCTCTTGCATTCTTGGTGGGAATGAAATCTGGTGCAGCCGCTCTGGGAAATAGTGTGGAGGTTCCTGAAAATGTTAAAAATAGAACTCCCCTATGACCCAGAAATAGCACTTCTAGGCATTTACCCAAGGGATACAGGAGTGCTGATGCATAGAGAGACTTGTACCCCAATGTTTACAGCAGTGCTTTCAACAATAGCCACATTATGGAAAGAGCCTAAATGTCCAACAACTGATGACTGGATAAAGAAGATGTGGCTTATATATACAATGGAATACTACTTGGAAATGACAAAGAATGAAATCATACCATTTGCAGCAAGCGGACGGAACTGGAAGGAATAATGCTGAGTGAAATAAACCTGTCAGAGGACAGATATCATGTTTTCACTCACATGTGGATCTTGAGAAACTTAACAGAAGACCATGGGGGAAGGGAAGGGAGAAAAAGTTACAAACAGGGAGGGAGGGAAGCAAACCACAAGAGACTCTTAAATACAGAGAACAAACTGATGGTGGATAGGGGGGTGAGGGAGAGGGGGAAATGGGTTCACTCATTTAAAAAAAGGACTATACATCATTTTCAAGTGGGATTTATCCCTAGAATACAAAGATGGTTAAATGCATATCAATCAATATAATAAACCATATTAGTGTAATATAGGACAAAAAAGGTGCATAAAAAAGCAATGAACAAAATTCAAAATTCTTTCATGATAAAAACTCTCCATGAACTGGGTAAAGAAGGAAATACATCACATAACAAAAGGCCATATCTGACAAACACAGCTAACATCACACTCAGCAGTGAAAGACTGAAAACTTTCCCACTAAAATCAGAAACAAGACAAGGGTGCCCACTCTTACCAGTCCTATTCAACATACTATTGACAGTCCTAGCTAGAGTAATAAAGAAGAAAAAAAATCAAATAAAGGTATCCAAATCAAAATGGAATAAGTAAAATTTCCTTTGTTTGCTGATACAATCTTGCATACAGAAAAATCTGTTTTTTTATTTTTTTAATGTTTTTTTAATTTATTTCTGAGAGAGAGAGAGACAGCATGAGTAGGGGAGGGTCAGAGAGAGAGGGAGACACAGAATCCGAAACAGGCTCCAAGCTCTGAGTAGGCTGTCAGCAGAGACTGACGCGGGGCTCGAACCCTCGAACCGTGAGATCATGACCTGCGCAGAAGTCGGACACCTAACCAACTGAGCCACCCAGGCACCCCAGTATACAGAAAAATCTTAAAGACTCCACCAAAAAAAAAAAAAAAAAAAAGAACTGAATGAACTAATAAATGAATTCAATAAAGTTTTAGGACACAAAATCAACATATAAAAATCAGTTGCATTTCTAAGCACTAACAGAAAAAGAAACAAAGAAAACAATCTTGTTTAAACTAGCATCAAAAATAATAAAGTATTTAGGAATAATCAAGGAAGTGAAGGATCTATAAACCAAAAATTATAAGACGATGAAAAAAACTGAAAATGAAAATAAATGGGGAAATAGTCCATGTTCATGGATCAGAAGAGTTAATATTATTAAAATGTCTATACTACCCAAAATGATCTAGAGATTAAATGTAATCTCTATCAAAATTCCAATGGAATTTTTCACAGAAACAAAAAAGTCTTAAAATTCATATGGAACCACAAAAGGCCCTGAATAGCCAAAGCAATCTTGAGAAACAGCAAAGGTAGAAGTATCACACTTCCTGATTTCAAACTATATTATAAAGCTATAGTAATCAAAACAGTATGGTACTGGCATAAAAACAGATACAAAGACCAATAAATCAGAATAGAGAGACCAGAAACAAATCCACACATATATGGTCAGCTAATATTTGACAAGAAACCAAGAATACTCACTGAGAAGATAATGTCTTCAAATAAATAGAGTTCAGAAAACTGCAAAATTAGACTTGTATGTTATACTTCTCACAGAAAATTAACTTGAGATGGATTAATGCCTTAAACATAAGATTTAAAACCATAAAACTCCTAGAGGAAAACATAGGGAAAAGTCTTCTTGCCATCAGTGTTGGCAATGATTTTTCTGGATATGACACCAAAGGGACAAGCAACACAAGCAAAAAATCAACAAGTGAGACTACATCAAACTAATAAGCTTCTGCACAGCAAAACAAACAACAAAAAGGCAACCTAAGAAATGGGAGAACATATTTGTAAACCATACATGATAAGAGGTTAACATCCAAATTATACAAGGAACTCCTACAACTCAATAGCAAAAAAAAAATAGAACTTAAAAAATGGGCAAAGAATCTGAATTTTCTAAAGAAGACATACAAACAGTCACCAAGTACATCAAAAGGTGCTTAATACCACTAATCATCAGGGAAATGCAAATCAAAACCACAATAAGACACCACTTCACCTGTTAGAATGGCTATCACCAAAATACCAGAAATAACAAATGCTGGAGATAATGTGTCTAAACAGGAATGCTGTTGCACTACGGGTGGAAATATAAATTGGTACAGCCACTATGGAGAACAATACAGAATTTTCTTTAAAATAAAACTACCATATGATCCAGCAATCCCACTTCTGGGTATATATCCAAAGGAAATGAAATTACTGCCTTGAAGAGATTATATGCACTCCCATATTCACTGCAGCATTATTCATAATAGCCAAGACATGGAAAAAACCTAAGTGTTCACTGATGGATGAATGGATAAAGAAAATGTGGTTTGTATGTAGAACTTGGCTATAAATAAGGTGCAGATCCTGCCTTTTGTCACAACATAGTTGGATCTTAAAGGTATTATGCTAAGTGAAATAAGTCAGAGAAAGACAAATACTGTATGATCTCACTTATATGTGGAATCTAAAAATGTCAAACTCAAAGAAACAGGGAGTAGACTGATAATTACCAGGGCTGGATACTGGGGGAAACAGGGAGATATTGGTCAAAGGACACAAACATTCAATCCTAAGATGAATAATTTCTAGGGATCTCACCTATGGTGTGGTTATTGTAGTTAACAATATGTATTGTATACTTGAAAATTACTAGAATGAATATTATATTCATAAAAACAAAATGGTAATGACATGAGGTGAAAGATGTGGCAAGTAACCTTATTATGGTAAGCATTTTGCATTATATACATGTTTTTGAAATCATTACATTGTACACTTTAAACTTACACAATGTTTTTTGTCACTTAATTTCAATAAAGCTGTAGAAAAAAAATAATGCTGTAGAAAAGAAAATACATTGCCTAGTTGAAGAAACCTATAGTCCTCAACATCTTGCACAGTGTTTTATCAATAAAGATATTGAGATCTAAAAATAAATTTTAAAACTTATTCTTTTATATGTTTCATGTCCCACCTGAAAAATTCAAGATGCCAAATAAAAGGTTCTTTTCATTTACATTTTATTAGCATATGAAAAACTTTACTTACTTATATGCTCAGACCTCTAGCATCAAAGCTTACTCAATGGCAGGTCTACAATTATGCTTAAAAGTTCATTGAACACACCGAGATTAATCGTTACTGTTTGTGTTCGTGTATAACTCATTATTTATAATAACTCTCAAATATTTCCATAATTGTTTTAGTTGGTAATAACATCTCAAAATCAGCCCTAAATGTCATGAGTTCAGGTTTTAAAAATTGTAATTCCTGAACTTGATATGTTATCCAGCTCAAGAGGGCTAATTAGGTTAATTGCTTAATTTGGAACTATTAACAAAAATATTAAGAGAGTTGCATTTAAAAATAAAAGAGATGGGAAAAATCCACAATTACAATATTTAGTTTGATCTTGATTAAAATATACCTACTTTCTGGGGTTTAAAATAACATTAAATCAGCTCAACAGTTTTTCTATTTTTAAAAATTATAAAATTTACTCTAGATGGCGTACTTCTATCAGCTTCTGGGAGGAAAATATATATACGGTAATTGAAAAGCAAGCTTTTTTATCATTAACTGTTAAGAATATGAATTCCAATATTAATTCATGAATATTTGAGATCTGTTAATAGAAAAGTGCAAATTTAAAGTTATTAAGCTAAATTAGAATATAATTATTAACACAAAATATACCATTATGATTCTCATTAGACTAGTAAATACTTCCTTGTGGGAAAATATTTAGAGAAATCTCATCCAGAAAAATGAAATATTTAGCAGCAGACCTCCAAAATAAAAAAAAACAATATTGTATTCAATTATTTTTACATCTTTATTTTTTAAAATTCCCTCTCATTCTAATATTAATTATACTGCATTTATACAAGCATTAAAGGTCTGATTCTTAGGTGCCTCTTGTGATACAACTACATCTTTCATACCATGTCTATTTCCTGACTGCTTTTAGTTTACTTAAATCATCAGTATACCATGTTATTTGAAGTTCTTTGTAAAGCAAGACGATTTGTATAGTTTTTCTTCAAGGATTTATTATTATTATTTTTTTAATTTTTATTTATTTCTAGGAGAGAGAGAGACAGCGTGAGCAGGGGAGGGTCAGAGAGAGAGAGACACACAGTCTCTGAAATAGGCTCCGGGCTCTGAGATGGCAGTCAGCACAGAGCCCGACGCGGGGCTCGAACCCACGAACCGCGAGATCATGACCTAAGCTAAAGTCGGACGCTTAACCGACTAAGCCACCCAGGCGCCCCAAGGATTTATTATTTTTAAATGTTTTATTTATTTTCAGACAGAGAGACAGAGAGTGTGAATGGAGGAGGGACAGAGAGAGAAACAGAATCCAAAGCAGGCTCCAGGATCTGAACCATCAGCACAGAGCCCAATGTGCGGGTTTGAACCCACAAACTGCGAGATCATGACCCGAGTGGAAGTCGAACGCTCAACTGAGTCACCCAGGTGCCCCTGCTTTTCCTCAATGATTTTTATCTGGAAACTCCCAACTTTGATTGCCCTCACAAGAACTATAGTCATTTATCCCAGTATTTTGTTATTGTTGCTGTTCAGATTGGAAGTGGAGGTTACACTGGGGAATCAGCAACCAATGGACTGTGTTGTCTCTGGTTCTCTATGCCATACTAAGTATGACACATAAAACATTCAGTGAAATTGGATCCAAAATCAGCTGTCATTAGAGTCCAATTCTTTAAACTACTGGCTATGTTTACCAATCTGGAGAGCTTCAAACTGATTTTATATTGATATGTTATGGTACACACTGTTACCTAGATTTTTAAAAAACATGTTTTTTGATAAATCTTAACTTCTATGGTCATTCATCTGATACAATCACATATTCAAGTGATTGTTAGCCATGGCTTCAAGTAACAGTTAAGTTGCCTAAAAAGAACTGAACTCACAAAAGATTTCTTACTAGTTTCTGTCTCAAGTTAGTTAAGCGTAAGTTCAGATTTCTTCAAAGTTAATGTCCATTCTCTACTTGAAAAGTTAGGTATTACCTGGACTTCTACAAGTAGATGTTTCCCTATCAATGACTTACTTGCCAAATTACTGTCTCCAAGTTGCTTTGATGGCAACAGTCTGTTGAGGTAGAGGAAGTCTTTCAGGACCTAAAGACCTGAAAATGAGTTGTGTTACTATGCTTGTTTTCTTATATAGTAGACATGTAATTGACCCAATTGGAACTCATTTATTGCTGAAACGGTTTGTGACATGGTTCTAATTTAACTTTTTTAAGCATCAAAATCTTTCTAATTATTAATCAGATTTTTATATTGAGACAATGAATATAGAACAGAGAATTTAATATCATTCTTGCTTTCTACTATGACCACTGTAATACAAAGGTCACACTGTCTACATCCCCATTGTGGTTATTATAATTGAGCCCAAAAAGAAATACAAATATACATATATACATAGAAAGAAAAAGAGGTGTATATATGAACATCTGTGTATGTGTGTCTAGATACATAGAATCCATTTCCATCACCTTTCTCTTAAAAAAATTTTTTTAAAGCTATTGAAAGCAACTAATATAAATCAAATAAATAAGAGTATTTCTACATATATACTAATTTTAAAATTACAAAAAGAAAAATATTCCATTCACTATATAAAACAGACATGTATACCTCAGTTCTTTATTTTGACAGCTGGGGAAAATAGGGTTGCAAAAAAACAATGAAATGGGAAAATGGGGGGGGTGGGAAGCAGAAGAGAGGATAACACAAACACTATACACAAATATAATGCAATAAACAGAGAAAATAATACAAATCTACACAGAATCACTTGCTTCTTCCAATCAGTCTTCCAAATAACTGGTAGAAAAATGGTTTTCAAATATTAGTGGGCTTCACTAATACCTGATGGGTGTATTAAAACACAAACTGCTGGACTGTATCCTCAGTTTCTCATCTAGTAGATAACTATAACTTGCATTTCTAACAAGTTTAAAACGGAGCATAATTTGGGAACCGTTAACTAAAATCTCAAAAGGCCATTAATCACTCTTGGTTATTTGCAATATCCTTAGTTTGAGAATTTCTACAGCTTTCTGAGAATGGCTCCAGTTTATATGGCTAAGCATTGTATTTTCTCATTACTTATATAGTATGTGTATATATATACACATATATATGTATGTATATATACACACATATACATATATATGATCTCATTGGCAGCCTTATACTATTGTTCATATGATACGCAATTAGAGTTTTGGGGTGACTTTCTGATTATAATTTACCACCAAACAAAGTGAAGCTAAATACTTCTGGAAGTAAAATTTGTTAAATAAATCATATTATAATATACATAGTATTTTTCTTTTGAATTAAAAGAAATGTATACTATGCACAGGTTATACTGCTAGAAGTGAATAAAAATAGACATGGTCTCTGACCTCCTGTAATTAAAGAATCTACTCAGGGAGACAATTATCTGAAAATATAATTAAGGTAATGCTCCAAATGAAAGGTATATGATAAAACAAAAGTATACAATAAACTTTTTTTCCAGAGTAAACATTTGACATTTCCAAGTTGCTCTACATTTAATCAACAGCACATAAAGTTGTTTTCAGCCATTTTAATAGGTGTTGGTGGTATGTCATTATAGCTTCAATTTGCACTTCCCTTAACAGCAAATGATGTTGAACATCTTTGCACATGCATATTTGCCAAGCCCACAGCCTCTTTAAGTGTCTGTTCAAGTCTTTGCCCATTTTTTTTTACTATTGAATTTTAAAAGTTCTTTATATATTCTGAACAAATATTATTTATTAAATAGATGATTGCAAGTGTTTTCTGGCTATGGTCTCTTTTCATCTGCTTTAACAGAGTTGTTCTCAGAACAAGTTTTTATTTTTGACAAAGTTCAATTTATTAATTAAATATATTGCACCTTTGCTATCACCAAAGTTGAAGAATTTTGGCCTAACCAAAGAAATTTTTGGCAAAGAAATTTCTTCCTAGTTTTTCCTAAAATCTTTGTATTTTTACATGTCACATCTAGATCCATAACACATTTTAAGTTAATTTTTTAATAAGGTGGAAGGTCTAGGTTGAAAGCCTTTTTAGCTATGACTAATTTTTTCAACATGTTGAATATTCAATTGTCCCAGACTCCTCCATTGAATTTCTTATGCACTTCTCTCAAAAATTAGTTTGCCATACTGGTGTGGGTCTATTCTGGACTCTATTCTATTTCACTACTCTATGTGTCTATCACTCTGACAAAACCACACAGCAATTATGTAACAGTAACACACTATTTTTTATATACTTCATTTATTTATTTTCAGAGAGAGAGAGCAGGAGTGCAAGCGGGAGGAGGGGCAGCAAAAGAGGGAGAGAATCCCACGCAGGCTCTGCACTGTCAATGCAGAGCCTGACACAGGTCTTGAACCCACAAACAAGTAGATCATAACGAGCGCCAAAATCGAGTCAGATGCTTAACCAACTGAGCTACCCAGGTGCCCCAACACCACACTATTTTGATTTACTCTAGCTACATATGTCAATATCTAGTAGTATGATTCCTCCAACTTTATTTTCATTTGCAAAGTTTGGACTATTCTAGTTCCTTTAATTTTTCATATAAATTTTATAATGTGCTATCTACAAAGAGTCTGTCTGGGATTTTTATAGAAATTGTACTACACAAAATAAAAGAAGAAATTGTACTAAACTTACAGACCATTTGGGGGAAAACTAATATCTTTAGTATTATTGTCTTCCAATCCATGAATATATGTTTCTACATTTATTTAGGTCTTCTTTGATTTATTTCATTAGCATTTGTAGTTCTCAGCAAAGATATCCTGTATTCATTTTAAAAATCTGTATTTAATATTTTTGAGCAATTGTAAATGATAACTGTGTTTATTGCTAACATAATAGAAATACAATCGATTTCTGTTGACCTTGTATTCTATGATCTTGTAAAAGAGTCCAGGATGCTTTTGGAGATGTCTTGGGATTTTCTATGTAGACCAAGAGATGATCTATAAATACAGACAGCTTTACCTCTTCCTTCCCAAGCTGTATGCCTTTTATTCACTTTTGTTATTCTACTGCACCAGCAAAGATATCAAGTACTATGTCAAATAGAAGTGATGAGAGTACACATCCTTGCTTCATTCTATTGAACTATTTTTTTCATCATAAATGGGTGAATTTGGGTAAATGCTTTTTTTATATAAATTGATATGATCATGTGGTTTTTATTTTCTTCTTTATACAATGGATTACACTGACTCAATTTCAAATATTGAAGCAGTCTTGCATATCTGGATTAAACCCCACTTCGTTGTGGAAACAATTCAGTTGTCTTTTGACAGTGAATGCATTACCAAACGGAGGTACATCCATATGATGGAATACTACTTAGCAGTAAGAAGGAACAAACTATTGAGATAGCAACAACATTTACAGATCTAAAGAGCAATACGCTGAGTGAAAAGTCAAAAAACCTATTGAGACTTCAAGTTACAAGTTGTGTAATTCCAGTGATATAACATCCTTAAGGTTACATTATGGTGATAGAGAAAGGATCAGTGGATACTAGTCATTGGGGTTAGATGAAGGTATAACTATTAAGGAGTAGCAAGAGAGTTTCTTTGTGATGTTAAGTTCTATATCCTGTGTGTGAGAATAACATGATTCACAAATATAATGTTTTATAAACAGAAAAAAGAGCTTGTAAATATTGTGAAATCCAAATAAGGTCAGTACCTGAGTTAACTGTATTGCTGCAATATCAATTTTCTGGTTTGATAATATACTGCAGTTAAGATAATAGGAAGAAGCTGATACATGGTAACTCCCATACTGTTTTTGTAACTTCTTATGAGTCAAAGTATTATTAAAATAAAACATTTAAAAAAAACATAGAAAAAAAAAAAAAGAGGAACCTAACTCCTGAAAGAGGATTCAAGGAAGGCTTTGTTTTATACAGAGGGAATGAAGAGTATCAAGTGTGTGCAAAAAAAAAAAAAAAAAAGCATTAACAATTCCATGGAATTTAAATGTGGCTAAATTGAGGAATATAGGTTTCTGACTACTGTTGTAGTTCAGGAGTCAGGTGATGGTGGTGATAATGAAAACGGAGAACTGACAGACATGAAATGTAAAAGCAGCATAAAATAAACTGAATATGGTTATGGTTAAAGGACAAAATATCCATCAGACTGGGTGATACAGAACTAAACTATTCCAAAGGAATATGGTGGGAGTGGAGAATGTCAGACTAGAGCAAATTAAAGAATTTGGGGTGGGGGTGCAGAGAAGAGATACAAGTCTAGAAAACTGAAGGAATCTGGCTGTAAAAAACAAAAACAAATGGGTTTGTAGCTAGAGGAGGACTGTGAAAAGGAGAGGAAATATTTTAAAAACTGGTAATGAAATGGGCATATTTGAGGGTTAATAGGAAGAATCTAGGTGAAATGAAAGAGAGAAGAGATAATAAAAGAAATAGTCTAAGGACAAGTGTGAAGAAAAGAGATGATGGTGATGTTTTGGGGAAGGCAGGATGCTCTATGGTAGAAGGGAATACAGCAATTCATGAAACTGAAATAAGGCTGAAGTATTAAAAACAAGGGGGACAGTGGTTGGAAACAGTTCAGAGAAGGGTAGGACTACTTCTCCTGTAAGAGAAAGAGTTGGAGGTGGGTACAAGAATGTCTGATACAGGGCTGTTATGTTTTTATCCAGTAACTTCTTTTTCTCTGTAGAACAGCAAGAAAGGTCTACTAATTTGCTAGGGTGCCTTAAGAAAGTACACAGAGAACTAATGTCTTAAACAACAGAAATTTATTTTATCACAGTTCTAAAGGCCAGAAGTCCAAAATCAAGGTGTCAGGAGGGTTGGTTTCTTCTGTGGAATTACTCCTTGGCTTGTAGATGGGCATCTTCTCTTTGTCTTCCCACGGTCCTTCCTCTGTGTGTCTGTGTCCTAATCTCCTCTTCTAAAGGTATCAATCATACTGGATTATGGCCCAGTCATATGACCTAATTTTACCTTAATTATCACTTTAAAGGTTCTCTCCAAATAAAATCACATTCAGAGGTACTGGGGGTTAGGGTTAGGACTTCAACAGATGAGTACTGGGGGGACACAATTCAGTCTGCAACAAAAGGTTGCTTTGTCAAGAGTGTGAAGGGAGACAGGATACATCAGAGGTTCAAAGTAAAAGCCTTGAAATAGTTCTAAATAGTCTTAAATAGTTTTCACAATGACTATACATGAAGTAGCAGCTTAAATGGTCAATTTAAGTTCAATTTAATTCAAAATGAAATCATGACTTAAAAAGTTATGACTTTATTATTCCTCTAAAAAATTGTTTTACAAGTCAGAAAATCTGAATTCTAATACCTGCTCTGTTAACAAGTAATGTTTCTTGGCTATGTCTATCTTTAATTTTGTCACTCTAAAATATTATGAACATTTAACAGAATAGGCATATGCTTCTGAGTACACTAGAAACAACACTGACTTGGGAACTCCTGACATCCTGCTCTGTCACAGAAGGACTTAATTTCTCAGAACCTCGATTTCTCATCTTAAAATGAAGTATAACTAAACCATCTTTAAAGTCTCTTCTAGAATTCTAAAGTTCTATGAAATGAAGTCATAAAATGAAGTTACTTGAAAATAAATGGATTGTGGCATTGGAAAAAAAGATTCTTTGAAATATTGACCAATAAAAATTATATCCTCCCAGCATACTGAAACACTTGTCTCCCACTTCTATCTTTCTACATCCTCCTCTGCCCCCAAGTCAAAGTTGGGTTAAATAGTGGGTGCTCAATTGCAACAAAATGTTACTTCTTGTGTTATATATGCTTACCTACTTTAAATCATTACATTATGAAACACTATTCCCAGCATGTCTAAAATAAGAGTTTTGCATATTAAAAAAAAAACTGAATGATGGATATATTAGTCAGAAATATGTATGGCAAAAGTAATAGAAAATCTAAACAACATCTAAACAGAATTTATTTTTCTCATGTAGTAAGTGTAGAGTTTGGCAAGTGTTCGTGTTGGTTCAGGTGTTCAACATGCCATCAGGGACCCAGGCTTTCCCTAATCTTTCTACAAAACCATCTCTGAAAGGTAGCTTTCATACTCCTATTTATTGTTACATGGTTGTAAGGTGGCTATTGTATCTCCAACCATGTTGTTGACAGCCACGGTGTGAAGGAGGAGAAAGAGGCAAAGCCTTACTTCACAAAGCTTTGACTTTATAATTTGAAAGGAAAACCCTTCTCAACAGGCTTCTGTCCATTTTATTAGCCTTAAATAGGTCACATGCACACACTTTAGATATTTGCATTTCTACTGTGATAGCCATGAGTCACATGCAGCTATTTAAATTTAATTTACATTAAAAATTCAATTTCTCAGTTCTACTGGCCATATTTCAAGTGCTCAATAGCTATGTACAGCTAGTGGCTACCAAAGTGGATAGCAGAAATACAGAATATTTCCTTCACTGCAAAAGTTCCTCCTTGGCGTATCACAGACCATAAGAAATGAAACCACTTCTGTTTTAGATCAATCATAATACACATCTGAGGGCTGTAATAAGGTTAAGGTCCTTATCTCCTAGAAGAACAGGGATCTCTGCTCCTACCTAAACAATATATAAGACACTGTAAACAAGGAAAAAGTGGCGGTAAAAGTAGTTGGTCCATGATGGGATTATCAGTACCTTTAAACTGAGTTATAAATTATTACACATCAACAATATATTTCATAAAAAATTCTTGACAAGAAGGTATTAAAACCAGAAAAATAAAGTGAAACTTAGGCTGACAGTTAGTGAAAAGGCACTAACTTACACAAGTACAATTGCTAAAGTAAATACTACTCTAGTGACTAACAGGAGAGGAAGAAAGGGAATGGAATAATATATGGGCACTATTTTGTTTATAGCAAACAAATCATAAATGGCTGATTATGTTGAAAATGCAGTTACTAAATTTATGGGCAAAAAAGTGTATGTTGTGGTAACAAAGATTAGTTGATAAGAATTACCTTAGTAGGAGGAGGGTTATTTCACATGTGCTCATTTCTTATAGAAGAATAAAATGAAAAAGACTGCAAAATAAAAGAATTAGACCAGATATGTAGAATAATTTACTAACAGAATTTTAAAAAATTTTTAAAAACTGATATTGACAATAGTCTTTCTTCCTAAAGACTTCCAGGTTGTCAGTTCCTCCGTGAACTAAATTTGCCTAAATCTAGCAATGACAAGTGTGCAAGTTTCTGTAAACTAGTGGTAAACTAAATATTTATATATGTAATTATACATGTATACGATACACACAAAATGTAACATATATGTAAATTGCAAGCTACTACTAATAATACATGGCTTGAATGAACAATTGCCTAATCTATAAACTGATTTGTGTCTGAATAAAGTGTTTAACTCTCCAAGTTCTTTGTATGCTATTGAAACATGCAAAATATTGTTGAGGTATATGATTGTTTATCATGAAAAGAAAAAAAGGAAAAAGAAATTCTAATTATTACTAAGAAGGTAATAAAATAAGAGAAATGAAAATTTTGCTTCTGAAGACAGATTTTCTTAGTTTTCCTGCCACTGAGACCCTTTTAATCCCTATTCTCTATGATCTCTTACTATTTTTTTATGGAATTTATACTTAAGAGTTAAATAAATGTAACTTTCATGAAGTATTATAGTATACATGAAACCTAAAGCTTTTTATAGGTAAAAATCTCAGTTATATCCTATGGTAAAACAATTTTACAAAGAGATATGACTGAACTTTGGAGAATGACATATTTTAAGCAATATTTATCAGAGTAACGTTTTAGCACATAAAACAAGCCCACTGGAATGCACAGCAAAATCCAACTTGACACTATAAAGAGAAATCAAAATAATGTGCCAGCATTTTGCTTGTCAGCTGTGAATACTATGTATTTCTTATCACAAATAAAAAGAAGTTTACTAGAAACTGAGTTCTAAAACAACATATTCACTATTTGAGTATAACAAAAAGAATCTAGAATCTTCATATGCAAGTTTAATAAATCATCATGATTTATTCATGGGATTTCTACATCAGATTGTGGTTTAAAAACAGTTATATTAAGTGTGATATGAAGAGAATGATGTACAATCAATATGAATCTTGTTAAATCTGTCTTCCATGGACTTTCTCCATCTTTCTACTTAGCAATAAAAGGCATTTTTAGGTTTATATAAACATTCTTTACAATTGCCCTCTTAACAAAAAATTAGTATATAAATAGCACTAGGCATTTAGTAAATAAGTCACAGGCCAGTAAATTCAATTGTGCAGTTGTGAAATGTAACGTGAAAGAGTTTGAAACCTTAAGACTGAGTGATCTGCAGTGTTTCCAACATGTCTTCGACTGCCTTAAGAGAGTATTTGGTTTCCTTCTTACTTCGACCTGCAAACTAATTTTTAAAAAAAAATGCAATTAGGCTCAATTTCATGGCAGGTTCAAAATCACAATCTTACCTTCACTTTGCTAATGAGAGTTAACATTATCTATTTTATCACTAGCATGAAATCAAATATCTTTTCTTCAATAAAACAAAATTGGGGTTTTATTTTTTGCCTTTATTTCCTTTGCCTCAGGATACAGATCTAGAAAAATATTGCTATTGCCAATGTCAGAAAAATTACTGCCTATGCTCTATTCTAGGATTTTTATGGTTTCAGGTCTCACATTTAGGTCTTTAATGCATTTTGAGTTTATTTTTGGGTATGGTGTAAGAAAATGGTCCAATTTCATTCTTTTACATGTAGCTGTCCAGTTTTCCCAACACTATTTGTTGAAGGGATTGTCTTTTTCCCATTGCATATTCTTGCCTCTTTAATTGAAAATTAATTCATCATATAATCGTGGGTTTGTTTCTGGGCTTTTCATCCTCTTCCACGGATCTATGTCTCTATTTTTGCGTCAGTACTGTATGGCTCTGATTATTATAGCTTTGTAGTATAACCTGAAATCTGGAATTGGGACACCTCTACCTTTGTTATTCACAATTGCTATTCAGGGTCTTTTGTGCTTCCGTACAAATTTAGGGTTATTTGTTCTCTTCTGTGAAAAAATGCTGTTGGTATTTTGACAGGGATTGCATTAAATCTGCAGACTGCTTTGTGCAGTATGCACATTTTAATAATACTTGTTCTCCCAATCCATGAATATGGAATATCCTTCCATTTGCCTGTGTTGTCTTTTATTTCTTTTTTTTAAATTTCTTTTATCAATGTTCAAAATTTGGACTTTACATTTTCATTAAGTTTCATCTTTAGTTGAAGTATACTAAGAATTCACTGCAAAATTGGCTGACTTAAATGCTTATGTAGTGTGATAACCTATAAAAACATATATTTTAAAACTATCTCTTCAGATGAAAAAACTTTATGAAATAAAAAGCATAATTTATAACTGAAAAATGTGAGCCATTTCTACTTGTCAGCCCTCTAAACAAATATTTACAATTTTAACAAAAGTAAAATATAAATGTAAAGTACTTTCTATTTAAACATTTTAAAGTTGCAAGATCTCTCTAAAATTATTTAAAGTAAATCACAATCTTTAAAATATTTTTAGAATTATTAATTGATTAGATGGCATGTTTCAGTAGCAAAGAGCTGTCAAAACTCTATGCTACATATTAAAATGATGCAAACATGTTTTAAAATATGCATTTCTAGTTTATGAAGTTGTAATTTATTTTATAAAACCATTGGATTTCAAAATGAAAAAAAAATACAACACATTAAAAATAGTATCTTTGCACATTTAAAAGAAAATTCATGGCATATTAAATTCAATATAGTGCACATAATCAGTGAGGGAAACACTGTTGAACACCCCATGCTGATTTCAAAATGAGTTTTCTAACTAGACTCACAATTCTCATCATTTATCAGGTTGACTGAATACTACAGATTTACTAGAGAAGTATTCCTTATGGGTAAGGGAAGGTTTATTATATCTATATTATCTGTTCCCCCAGGATGAAGTATTGATTAACATCTGCTATTAGGAAAATATAGTATTTTCAAATTAACATCTAAGCACTCAATACATTTTCAAATGACTGATCTTCCCTGCAAATACCAATGCTGTTTTAAGCACTTAGCACTTGATTTATGATGTGCTCCTTCTGTTTTGTAATTAACTTAATTTGGCAAACTTCTCATGACCTGTTAAGAAAGATTAAGTGATCAAGTACAGGTAAAATCACAGAAGCAATAGAGTTCAGGAATTGGTAACCTGCCTCTGACCTCACTGGCTATAGGTTAACATTATGATTCTCCTACTTCCTAAACCATTAGCTTCTGTGGTTGAATCTTGATTTGATAGAGTAAATAAAGGGGATTTCTAGAAGAAATGTTGAGGGAAGAGATAAGCTTCTCATAAGAATCAAGATTACTTTACCTTTCATATGACATTAGTAATTTAAGGAATTCAATTGTTAAATATATGATTCATAATTGCAAAATACGGTAACAGCAACATAACATTTAAAACTCTGCCTTTCCATAATTTCCCATAGTGACTAAAGGATGTGGGGTATGTTATTACTCCTATAATCCAGTTGATAAATTTACTTTCACAAGGACTTACCAAGAACAGAAAGCCTTTTCTTTTACAACTGCCTACCCAAAGTAAACAGGAATGGTCCTAATCAGATACTTAAAGGCCTAATTCTAAGGAAAAGCTTTGATCGGTTGGAGCAAAATAGGATACCACATAGAAACATTCACTCCTATTTTTTAATTAGCAAAATAGAAACGAAAAATTTCTGTAGAGCTGAAGTCATAACCAGTATTTTAAAATACAGCACTTTTCTTGATTTGTACTCAACCATAAAAAAAGTAAATATAAATGTGATTTTTTAAATTAGCTAATTTTAAAAATCACCTAAGATTGTGTGACAATACTACTGACAACCAGTGCAATTTAGAATAAACCAAACTTATTTCTGTCAGAACAAATAAAAAGAAAGTTGGAAATATAAATCTATCACTTCAAATTTTGCCTGACATGCAATTATTTTGTCTATTCCAGAATTATATGGCAATTTAACTGATTAAGCCGGAATCCTATTTTCCCTCAAATCATGATTTAATTTTCCATTTCCCAAAAGGATAGTAACAGAATCACTTCTGCAATCATAAATAACATATGGATTGCTAGCACAGACGAATTTAAAAGTGTATCAAAGAAGCATTTATCTGGAAAATTATTGTGAGTTAGGTTCACATTAAAGTTTTTCATGAGCATTAATCAAACTTGCCTGCCTGTACTAAACATACTAAACCAATTACCTAATTGAAGAGCAAGTAGTAGCCATATTCTGTTTCATTATTAAGTAGAAAGAAAGAAGGAAAAGCAGTTCTTAAAATCTCATTTTCTCTAATTTATAAATGTCTAGGAAAACATTACAATAAGGAGTATTTATTATATACTCTATATTTGTTTATATGCCAAGACATGAGTCATAAAATTCTCAATTAGATCCCAGAGATTTGTCTAATTCCTAAAATGCCAATCTCTGAAAGTTATACTTCCCACATTAATCACAAAAATTCTGCATTTTTGTTTTCATACAGTTCGATTTTGCTTAAATAAACTCTGCTTTCATAATTCCCTATGATGTTAAAGGAAAGTCACCAGAAAGCACATTCAAATCATAAAAACTTATTTATTAAATTCAAAGGTCAATAATTTATCAACTATGACAACTGGGATAAACTGGGCTAACCTTTACCTTTGCATAAATTGTGGAAAATAATATGGGTGGACAAAGTAATAGGATAAATAGATTGGAACACTGGATGGATAAATCTCAGAAACATTATACTGAGTGAAAGAAGCCAGGCACAAAAGAGTACGTAACCTATGATCTCACTTATATAACGTTCTAGTACAGGCAAAACCAATTTATAGTGATAAAAATCAAATCAGTGCTTGTCTACAGTGTCAAGTGCGGCTGACTGCAAAGTGGCAAAGGGGACTCTCTTGGGTGATGGAAATGTTGTATATCTTGTATGGGGTGCTGGTGGGAAGGGAATATACATTTGTCTAAACTCAACTTACATTTCAAATGTATGCACATTACTGTATATAAATCATACCTTAATAAGCAGATAAAAAGAAAAAGACAAAATAAATGAAAACAGAAGGTAGGGACTATAGACTTATACAATAGGGTAATAAACTGCCAAAGGATCACATAGTTATCTTCCTATTTAACAGGTGAAGTATTATATCCTCTGAATCTGGGTTGAGCATGTGACTTTCTTTGCTCAATGGAAAATTAGCAATATATGACACAGAGACTCAATAAACCCTTACACACTGGAGTTTGACTGTTTGCTGCTCATGGAACCCTTAGACCACCACACGAATAAGTCCAGGTTAGCCTGCCAAGTGAGAAACACGAGGCCTAGCAATCCCAGTTGACAGACAGCAAGCCAACAGTCAGATGTTTAAGTGAGGACATCAACCACTAGGATAGCACAGAAATATAAATAAGCCCAGTGGAAACAAGCAGTGTTATTCAACTGAGCCCAAGCTAAACAGCCTACCTATAGAATCATAAGCAAACAAGTTATTTTAAATCACTAAATTAGCAAAAGGTAATTGATACAAATATTTACAGAATCTGATTCACAGAAAGAGCCCAGAATCTCTACAGAAAAAGCAAAGAATATGCAAGCTTTAAAACCATCAAGAGATTTTATTTAAAACCTGTTACTAGTATCTAGGGGCAAATAAATTTTGCATGATGGGTGATTCCTAGTTGAGGAGTATTAGAAATTTCTATACAGAAATGTGACATGATGACCTGAGAGATGTGTTATCTTCCTGCAGTGATATCTAAAATGACAGAAACTGGCTAAAGTTCTTTTTTTCTATCCTTCCCTACAGAGTCAAGAAAAGGCAAATCATATTCAGTAAAGATCCGTAAAATGTTTCTGAGGTCTGTGGAGTTTATGATGCAAAACTCTTAAAGAGTACCGGTGACACTCTTAGAGCGCTTTCCAAAAAACACAGAGACTTTATAAATCTCTAAGTAGAATGGAATTAGTAAGGCAAAATTAAAAAAAAAATGGCAGGAAGGGTAAATATTACTAAACAACAGGGTTTGGATCTATGAACAATGGCTCAAAATACTGAAATGACAGATTCATGTCCAGTGGTGCATCTCATAAGGCAGAAAAAAACATGCTTGTCTGGTCTTGTATTACTGAAGAGACAGGAAGAAAGGAAAAAAACAAAACAAATAAAGTTCTGAATGTAGTTACCATTTAGAGCTTTAGGTCTGAATTGAAGAGACACGAGGGTAGGTTATCAACTATTCACATGAGAAAATAATTAAGAGAGTAAAAAACTGTATTTATACCTTCAGATACATTTATACCTGACATTTCTTTATAGAAGAGTATATATATACTGCGGCTCTTCCAAGTACCAACTCTGGAATCAGACTCCCTAGGTTTGAAAACAGCTGTCCTTAAGCATCTATGTCATCTTGGGAAAGTTATTTACTCTTTCCATGCTTTAACTTCTTCATTTATAAAACAGGCAAATGTTTTATAAGTGTGAGAAATTATCTACAAATATTTGCTCTTATAAGTATTACTGTTGTTGTTTTAATTGTAATGAACATAGCAGTTCATCATAAAGAAAACTTGGATGATGTGATTAGTAAATACAATGTAATGAGTATTATTGTGACTTGGTGAAAATTATTTATTAACTCCTTTAATTTTCAGAAAACTTCAATTGTGTCCATTTTGCAGATGAAAAGCTAAGCCCAGAGATAGTGTATCATTTATCCAAAGCCACATAAATAATAAATGTCAACACCAAACTTTGAAAACAGACAATATGGATCTAGCATTTATGTTCTCTTAACTCCTACACGGTACTAGTATCCACAGAATGGGAGTCATGACCAAATACAGAGATGGATAGAAACTCTGTGAATAGCTACATGAGAGGAAATTGACCCTTATTTCACATCATACATAGAAATCAATTTCAAATGGACTGTGGATCTAAATACAAAAGGTAGAAGAAAAAAAAACCCTCTAAAGACACACAAAATTATCTTCATGACTATGAGTAGCAACCGATTTCTTAAACAAAACACAAAAAGCACAAATCATAAAAGAAAATAAACATTTAACTTCAGAACTTTTATTCATCAAAATCATTTGAGGGAGATAGCAAGTAAAGAGTTGAAGGAATGTGGTACATATATAACTAACAAAAAGCTCATAATCAGAACTGTTTAAAAAAAACAAAATAAAAAGTCATAAAGCAATGAAAAAGCTAGACTTCACGAAAGTGGATATCCAAATGGCCAATAAACATATGAAAAAGTGTTCAATCTCACTGGTCATCAGGGAGATGTAAAAGGAAACCATGGATATGACTATACATATACCAGAATGGTTATAATTATAAAAAATGACAGCACCAAGTACTGGCAAAGATGTGGAGCTGTGAGAACTGCCAAACACTATTGGTGGGACGATAAACAACTAATTTGGAAAACAAATTATGACTCAATATTTCCATTCAGAGGTATACACCCACCAGAAGTACATGTATACCAAAAGACTCTGCAGCCATATTCAATGTAATATTATTCATAATAGCCCTAAACAAGAAATAACCCAAATGCCTATCAACAGCTGACCAGATAAATTATATTATTTTCATACACCACATAACAGTAAAATGAAAATGAATGAACTACAGACATAAACAGGAATGTCATAAACAGAATAGTGACATAGACTAGACAAAAATGAATACATACTGTATGATTCCATAAAGTTCAAAACTAAACCAAAACAATGGGATTATAAATCAACACTATTGAGGTTGATAGGAGCAGATATTAAGAGGATATACTATAAGGGCTCTGGGTGCTATACTGTTTCCATTTCTTGACATGGATACACTTATCTTGTATAATTCATTTAAATGTATATTTATGACTTGGGTTCTTTTTTTCTATGTATAATAAAAATAGATTTTAAAAATCAGTCATGCCATGTCAAAAAAAAGCACTCTCTGAGCAGCTAATTGTTTCTCAAAAATAGCTTTAAAAAAGGATGTAGTCTGCATGCCATTAATTTTATATTATCAAAGTCTTATCTTTAAATCACACACATACTCAAGGCCTACTACTAAGTGTGGAACTCATTATGATCTGTGCTATCTCAAACTAACTGCATTTATATTCTGACTTACAATATGCCAAGAGAATAACCTCTATTACATATAATAAAAGTACACAAACATATCTTTAAATAATGTGATCACAGGGGCACTAAATTTTTTAAATCTCTCTACTAACCTTCTCCAACAAGGAGTATAAAACCAAACAAAAACAGCATCAAAACCAAAATAAAAGAAAACAAGTCCAAAGAGCACAACTTCAAAAAAAAACTACACTATAGGAAATCCTCAAAAAAAACCCTACAATATGGTTTTATTACCAATAGTGGCAGGACCTAGAAAGGATCAACAGCAGTATGGTAGGAGTACGGTATGTATGTATGATAGGTACGGACAACTTAATACTACTCTACAAGCCACACAAATGAAGAGTATAAATTGGATGAATCTGCAAATGGCCTACAAAACTAGGACAGTCTCAAAGGCTCCAAATCAAAGATAGGTGTTAAAAGCTGCATACAAATGTGACATTAAACAAGCCTAACAGTCTACAACCTCAAAATCTCTGAAATACCCAGCAAACATCCTTTTCCAGGAGTGAAAAAAAACCTCACACTGAAGGATAATCACCAGAAAGTGAAACCAAATTTAACTGGGCACAAACAATAGGGGTAAGAGGGAGATGGTTCAGATGAAGGGAAAGGGTGCGGGTGATAAGGAAAGTAGTGATGCCCACAGGCAGCAAACCCCAGAAAGAATGAAAGAAAGAACTCTAACAACAAAATGCAACATTTAAAGCTAAGAGCAGTACCTCAAAATTCAAGATCTACAGACCTCTATAGGGTCAAAGCCAGAAAATCTTTCTGTAGCAGACCTAGCTCTGAGAAAGACTACATATACAGAGAGGTCATATTTAAGTTCTCTATAACAAGAGGAAGCCATAAAAAGACAAGCTGGGAAAGTTATCCTATCCTATCTCTGACACTCTCATTCCACAAAAACCTCCTCCTAATCAAAACTATCTGATTTAAACAAGGAGAACAGAAAAAAAGAATACACACTAATTCCATTAAAAATTATTAGAGAAAAAAAAAGAAAATAAATAATGAAAATGACAGAAAAAGATTTGGAAAAAAATGAATGATATAACAAGGTGGTAAGAAAGGAAACCCAATATATTTACATCCTGAAAAAAAAAAAAAAACTTCAGCAATTAAACAGAAAAAATATTTAACACTATAATTCTAAAAGCAACTCTCCTCAAATTAAGAGGATTAAATCCATATATTAAATGGGCCTACTGCGCATTTGGGAAAACTGACCCAACAATCAACAAAACGTATTGCGGTAAAACTACTAGATTTTAATAATAAGGGAAAAATTCCTTTGGACATTCAGAGAAAAAGTCTGTCACTTAGAGAAAGAAAATCAGGATGCATCAGGCTTCTTAACAGCAATATTTTATCCTAAAACACAATGGAACAATATGTTTAAGATACTTCAGTAATACACCTTCAGAAAGGTTGTATAAAAAGCCCAACTATCCTTCAAATATAAAGACTACTGACAGGTTTATAAACATGCAAGATATAAAAAGATATGTTTTCCCATGAACCATTACTGAAGAATCTCCTAGGGTCAAGCTTCAGAAAACTAAAAAAAGAGAATTTTCAGAAGAATTTTCAGATAAGATCTGACATGTAAGCAAAGCACAAAATCTTTGTTATGTAGTCTGGTTAGTTTACCTTTAGGCTTTTCTTCCTCCCTTGTAATTACCTGAGATACCTCTAATAACATACTCAACTCACATACCCAATCTGCACATTATGCAATTTGTTTACCTTTCTTGAATTTTTAGAATTACTTTTTATTTGTCTGAACTACTGAAATTTTGCAGATGATAAGGCTCATTATAGGATCATAATAGTAATGGACTTCTTTTGTGGAATTGTTGTTTTGTTTTTTAAGTAGGCTTCACACCCAGTGCAGGGTCCAATATGGGGCGTGAACTCACAACCATGAGATCAAGACCTGAGCTAAGATCAAGAGTGGGAAGCTTAACCAACTGAGCCACCCAGTTGCCCCAGTAACAGACTTTTTTTGGGAGAAAAAAAAAAAAAAGTGATCCTACAAGTTAATTTTACACAGTTAAAACACATTCAATTAAGACCTAAAGGCATAAAAGTTCAATGACAGACATTTGGCTTTGTAGTTTGCTGAAACAAAAACAAGAAATACATTAACTGATCTATATGACAACATAAAATGATCAATACTGACCTGATAAGCTCTGTTTATTTGACTAGCTGCCCAACTAGCATATTTCATGTTGTCCTTTTTTGTTTTTGCACTTGCTTTTGGATTAGAAGCAATATGACTTGCCGACTAAAAACAAAAAAGAAACATCAAAAACAAAATTCCTTTTTTCTAGCCAAGATAATAAAAAAAAAAATGTAAAGGCCATAATTGCAATGGGATAGCAAAGAGGTTTTATAGGTTGTACCAAAATAAGTTTAAAAATAAAAGTAAATTGCAATGAAGTTAGTTTTTAAAAATCAAAATATGTTTTAGAATATAAGATAAAGTAACAAAAAAGAATGAATTTCTTTTTTTTTTTTAATGTTTTATTTATTTCTAGGAGAGAGAGAGAGAGAGACAGCGTGAGCAGGGGAGGGTCAGAGAGAGAGGGAGTCACAGACTCTGAAACAGGCTCCAGGCTCTGAGCTGGCAATCAGCATAGAGCCCGATGCAGGGCACGAACCCACGAACCGCGAGATCATGACCTAAGCGAAAGTCGGATGCCTAACTGACTAAGCCACCCAGGCGCCCCAAGAATGAATTTCTTACATAATCCCTAATTTATTTTATTATCTATCTACCACAACTTCTAAAGGTAAAATTAAGTACTTAAATATTATAGAACATTATTTAAATACTGTACGATATTGCTGGTCATTATTATTATTTGTTATTAAGTTATTATTTCTAATTATTTATCACGGTATTACTTTAGCTATCCTATATCAGAATTATAGAATTATTGAATATTAATGTAAGAAGGAATCTCAAAAATAATTTAGTTCAACTTCCTACATTAACAGGTGAAAAAAACTTAAGTCCATGAGGAGTGATGTGATTTCACCAAAGCAAGTTAATGAAAGCCTTAGAAATAGAAAGAGATCCTCATTTCCAATCTACTTCTCTTTTAACTATACCAAGAGTTTCCAAACTGATTTCACAGCACCAGTTAGAATCACTACAATTTGATCCATCCTAATCTAGGATCCATGAAAGAATATGTACACCTCAAAGATTATATGCTAATTTTCAAGTATTTATATATACACTTCCAGGCAGAAGATCTTTTATCTTATGCTAAATATGTCTTAATCTTATGAGGTTCTGTCCATGTTATTAAAAAAATATTAAGCCTTTCTTTTATACTTAGCCTGTGTTATTGGCTCTTTCCCTCCATCGCCTCCTCTGTCAATGAAAAATTTATACGCCAAAATCTGACTTTTACACCTTAATGTCTTTACTGTCAACTTTTTGGTATGAATTTCAGCAAATAGAGTGATTAAAAGAATGACTCTGGAATCAACTGCCTGAGCTGATATCTCATCTCAATCACTCAGTAAGTCTGTGACTACCCTTCCACAAATTAACTAGGCCTCTCTGCATCTTAGTTTCACTTTCTGTGAAATGGTAGCAATAACAGTACTTTCTCAAATAGGTGATGTGAAGATTTAATGATTTAAATTTTAAAAAGAGCTCAAAACAATGCTTAGCACATAAAGTGTTATGTGTAAACTATTATTAATAATCTATTGTCATATACATATTTATTAGTATTTCATTTACTTGGTAAAGAGACTTTGCTATTATACTGTATATCCAAGCTACTATAATTGGAACTGGTAGGTCCAAAAAAAATTTCTTGAAATTCATTTGAACTGTTTTCTAATTATATTTTGTCATTCTTTTCCTGAAAATTATTTCATTTATATTTCTTCCTGCCTCTATTTCTGCAACCAATTCTTTTTCACTAAGCCTTAATAAGACATTCATCCAAAACTCCAGGAAAAGACCCGGATAAATTAAAATTTCAAAGAACTAGCCTATTAAAAAAAAAGTTTTCTGATTGTAGAGAGAGGAGCTCATATTATGTATATTTTAAGGATCAGCAAATTCTTCCCCTATTTCCCACAGCCCTTGTTAATTGACTTTTCTAAGCTCATCATTAGGCATACATAAACCATAGAAATATTTAATTACATGCTTCCCACAATTTCCAAGCTCTTCTTCTGTACCATATATGAAGTTTATATTTGACGTAGAGATTTTATTTCTAATGTCTGTTACTGCATAGTTTAAAAACGTGACATATAATTTACAGTAAGAAAAATAATAATGTTGGACATAAACCCAAGAATATCAAAACAATTAAGACAATACATAATATGGTTTTGTATGTTACTATTTAATAAAGGCAGACTTAAATTCTGATACAATAAAAGATATTTTACAATAAAATGTCAAATAGCTAGAATATATTAACTTTCAAAAATAAAACTGCAATACAATCTATTGCTCATGTTTAATGCAAGTGAAAAACATGCTAACAACAATACACAAAAAACAAGAGGGAAGTGATTGGATGGGATAGACTTAATGGATTTAAATGACAGAATTGCGAGTATAACATTAAACATGCACCTCTACTCACCATGTAAAGCCCAAACAAAGCTCTCATATTTCTGTTGTTCAGTTTCAATGCCTGTGCAAAATACTTTCTTGAAAGTTCGAGGTTTTCAAGTCCACCTTGAGTATATTTAACCTGTTAAAAATTGCAGAGTGCTGAAATCTGTTTATTTTACTACTTTGAAATATAGCATGTTTCATCATACCATAGGCATGAGTAACTGAAACAGATATTCTGTAAACAAATTCAAGATGTTAAAAGAATTCATCTTAAAGTTGTTAAAGCTAATCTAAATTTTAAAGCATAACCTCCCTGAAAAACCTATTCTATGAACATTAAGATCACAGAGTAGTTTTTAAAACAAAATGCTGTCAATAAAAAAGCCAATGTAATTTCTATTTCAACTGCCTTGCAAATGCCTCACAACTTTGTATTTTCTGTTACTAGCATTCTAACTCTATATGTCAATACTTTTCTAGCCACCTTGACATTTCTTAATAATAAAATCCTTCTAACATAGCATTCAACTGTATCATTATTCTTAATAGTGAGATAAATACTTCCTACTTCCAAAAATACTGAATTAATATCAACTTCCTAGAATATGGATTTAAAAATCATAACTATTATAAATGTCTGAGAAGGCATTAAATGGTGATAGTGGTGACATCATGGGTTCATAATTAGGAAAGAAAATAGTATATAATAAAAATCACAAATAATTTCACTGTTTGAAGTGCTTTATAAGTCATATTCCCATTGCAATGTTAAGAATTTTAAACTTTTACTCATAGTTGATTTTCATCAGATATTTTAATATTTATATTCTTGTCTCATAGGACATATTCTTAGTTCTAAAATAATACATAACACCAACAAAAATAAAATCATATACGACTGTTGTTTCTAAAAACACTTACTTCAGCATACTGCTGACAGTATAAGTGGTTGTGTGGATTAGTCATCATTAGCTCCTCTAAGCAAAAGGCTGCTTTAGCATAGCTGAAAAATATGAAGAGGAACTACCAATTTTAAAAGTCAGAAATATCATCTTAGCTCAAATAACTTAAAAATAATAAAAATAACTTAAAACAATGTTTGAAAATAATTTTAAAACAATTTTAGTGATGTTAGACATTTTATTCCCAAAATTTAAAAAGCTTTATAAATACTTATGTTGAATTGATAAATACAAATAACAAATGCTTAACTCCTAAAGCAGATTATGAACAATCAGTAGATACTACATTCTTAAAAATGGGTCACCATTATGACATCCAAACTTTATTCACAGCATAGACTTCATGACCTTGGACCAGGTTACATAAATTCAATAAATTCAAGTCCATTGATCACTGAATAAAATATTCAAATAGCTAAAGCATAATGAAGAATGTTTTATTAAATACTCTCTATTCATAAAAATCCTTGTTGACACATACTTACAAAATATTCTATTACAAAGACTTTTTACTTGTTTGTCAAATACGAAATTATAATGAAGTTATACATGTTTAAACCCATGTAAAATAGATCAAGTTAGTGGTTCTGATATGCACTCTACTACTATTTCAACACATGGTGAAGAAACAAGCATCTTGATAAAAACCTGAGGAGAGAACTGCTACAAAGGGTTCTGGAAAAATAGTTTTACACCACATGCCTAGAATTCCCCTTAATGTATTTTATATGTTTAAAGTGATGTGACTATCCTCACCATTTACAGGAAATCCTAAAGAACACAAGTGTTACAAGATTTATTCCCAGTGAAAAGGTGATAAAAGTACCTAACAGAAAAAGGCTACCTACAGTTATTTTTGGCATTTGTCACCAATGTACAAAGCTACCTATCTTCACACTAAGTTTGATATACTTTTCAAAATATACATGCTGCAGTTTCACATATATGTACTGACTAATAACATCTTCCTTTTATTACATGCTCTTTATGTATCATGCACTTCTCTAGGTATGTTATATGTATTAACTCATTTAATCCTCCCCAAATCCTAGGAAGTAGGAAATTATTATCACCATTTTATAGTTGAGAAGTCACAGAGATGCAAACTGAAACTCCAAACAGCCTACTCTTAACCGCTATGCTTACTGTTTCTACGCACTACACACAATGAAAAATTATGGTAATGATGGTAGTGATGAAGACGTCAATGATAACATAAAAACAGTAAAACAATCAAACCCAAACTCCCCGAGAAACCAAAAACACCCTGTAGATGATCTAAATATCACAGCATTTTAGATTTATGTGTATATATATATACACATCATCAAGGATCATAGAGCTATTTAGTCCTTGTCATTTTTATATCCAAAACTAGCATTGTTCTTGACATGTGATAGATATGTAATAAATCACTAAAAAATAAATCACTAAAAAAATTATATAATAATTGTCTAGAACAAAAGTATTATGACTATCTATCTAACATATATTTATCATTCCATAAGAGATGTGAAAAGTGTACCTTAATCGCTTCTCAGCCTTTTGGCTAAGATCAGTTGTGGAAAGTGTACCTTAAATACTCAACTTTATCAACTTTTAAATATGTTCCTTTTAACAGGATGATGCTAAGAATAAACATTCTTACAGATTTAAATAGGCTGAACACACTGTGATTCTGGTTCTTATATAACATACAGTAAGATAGAATAGACAGGTAGGAGTTTCTGCTGAAAACTGAATGCCAAGGTATTTTTCTCAAAAATTATTTAGTATCTCATACAAGAAGAGGATCCCTCCCCCCAGTTTTACAAAGTATAAAATCAAATAATTTTGTGGATAAAGTATAGAATCAAATAAACTTAGAGCTAAAAGGAGCAAAAGATAGTTTAATACAGTTTTCACAGCAGTTCACTCAAAAGTATTAAACCATGTGGAAGTGACTATTTCCACAATTCTTCCAAGAATGGTACCTAGCCAATTTCATTCCAAATGCATAAAAAAGTTAATTCACTACACACAATCACTCAATGATTAGAGAATTAAAATTATTTGAATGTATTTAAAATAACTACTAGTATTAGTATGTCAAAGTCAATGACTAAAGTTTTCCAAGTTCTTCCGTTCTTCGCAAAAGCATTTATATAGATCATATTTAGCCCTATATTACTTTATCAACTTAATGATTCTTCCTTATAGGGTTTTGATAATTTCATTTGTTACAGAATTTTATAGTAAGGCTGGACCTACATAGTCACAATTATAATTAGTTTTATTACTAACTGTTCCTTGCTGATATAATATCTAGTTCTGACCAGAAATCAAGGGGAAAAAATCAGGTATCTTTGTTAAAAATACATATTTTCATTTACAATTTGTATTGGTGGTACTAATGTATACATTTTAACTAACTTTTTATATTTAGAGCAAGTAAAATGTCTCAATATGGTTGAATGGTGTGACATATACCACTACAATCACTAAATAGAAACTATAATCAGAAATTTATAAATCAGATTTATAAATTAGAAGCAAAATTAAATAAAGATAACTGTTTAAAGATATAAAAACTTGGCAGAATTCTACATCCTCTTTAACCTCTCTAACACAATGAATAGGCATATATGAACATTCTATTTTGGAAATTTATTTGGAGTAAAAATTGTAGATCTAGAGTAGCAATGCTGCCTGCAACTTATTCTACTTAAAAGAGGTTATAACTACTTCTCCTATGCAGAAAGAATGCCAAAATGATAATACATCTAGCAATTCCTAATGTGCTACATTTAGCCACTATGCCTACAAAACTGTAGTGGCATTCCACAGAACTTACCTCTTCTACCAAAAACAAACAAACAAACAAACAACAAAAAACCTACATGCCACAGTGACTTGCCCAAACAGGTTAAATGAATTAAATGAACAGATTCTGATTTACACAGTTTCAAAAAATCTGGAAATATTTTCACTCACCCTAAACCTGAATATTCCCTGCGTGTTCAATTAGAAAAAAATAAATGGTCATTTTGCAAATAACTAGCTTCAAGACCAAAAAGAGTTCTGCAATACAAGATAGAAAGGTAAGCTGAACATAATTATCATTTGCCTTGAAAAGAAATTACTTTTCGGGCGCTTTTTCTGTCTTTGTATTTCTTGATTTCTTTTGATTTTACAGTTCATTTCTCTTAAGTATATGTATATTCAATTCTATCTCAATGAACTTTTTAGATTCAAAGTAAAACTGAATGTGGCTATTACAAGGTGAAGCAAATAATAGTAAGTTTAATTATGGGTTAAAAATAAAGTATAATCTATTTTAAAACTAAATAGAGGAGTATTAGAAATACATACAAAAAAGTAACACTGAGAAAGGAAAAAGAAAAGAGAGGAGATTGATTTATGTAGTTCTTAGAGGACATGGAAGCAATAAAAATTGAAATAAATATGTAATTTCTGTAAGTTAAAAAAATTAATGTTAAAAAGATATGTAACAAACAAGGATATATTTTTAACAGGACAAAGGTTCATATCATTTATATAGTATACATGCTGCCACAGGAAACACTCATATCATTTATATAAAGAGCTATAAAAAATCTGCTAAGAAGTTTTAAATATTTAACCAATTTTCACCTTGCAAAATTTATAAAGACTAAAAAGAATGACAGCACCCAGTGTTGTTAAGGGGATGCTAGTAATTGCTGATGTGAGAGTAAATTTCTAGTGAATAGCTAGCAATAATTACCAAAACCACTAAAAAAGAGTATATAATCAAGTAATTTTACTTCTAAGAATTAAGACAAGGAAGAGGCGCCTGGGTGGCTGAGTCGGTTAAGCGTCCGACTTCAGCTCAGGTCATGATCTCATAGTTTGTGGGTTCAAGCCCTGCATCGGCTCTGTGCTAACAGCCAGCCCGGAGCCTGTTTGGGATTCTGTATCTCCCTCTCTCTCTGACCCTCCTCTGCTCACACTGTCTCTCTCTCTCAGAAATAGATAAAACATTAAAAAAATTTTTTTAAAGAATTAAAACAAGGAAATAATTAGTACAGCATTATAGCAAAAATGAAAAAGCAAAAACAAAAGAACAAGTTTTCCATTCCCCTAGGAAACTGATAAAAAATACTAGAGTACATTAATAAGATGGAATAATATAAAGCTATTAAAATATTTATTGTGATAAGTAATGTATGTCAAAACATAACAAAGTAAAAAGTATAAGCTATAAAAGATAATTCTATTTTAGGTTTCTGTTTGCTTTAAGAGGTACAGAAGAAAAAAATCAAATATAAATAGTAGATAACTTAAGATGATGATCCAATTATGATTTTGGTCTTTGTCTTTATTCTTTGCTGTGTTTTCCAAATTTTCTTCATTAGATATTTAATTAAAAAAAACCTCCTTGATTAATATGAAATATTTTTAAATACCTTTAATCACAAGATCTTCAAAAGACACTAAACTATTTTAAGTAACTGTCATCTGTTTGAGGGACAAAATAAAATGAATATTAATTGTTTTACTGCACTCCAAAAAATTACCTTCATGGTAAACTATATACTGTACACTCTAACAATGCTGATTTTAAAACTATGAAAAATGAACCACCTGAAATTAATATATCACTGTTTGTTAACTATATAGGAATAAAAGTAAAAATAAATTTTGAAAAAAAGCTACGAAAAGTGGAAACATTACCATTTAAACCAAATGTACTATACCACTCTCACATACCTAAAAGAATCCTGAGTATGTTTACATATGTGGTCATAGAATCATACATACATCTGTATGAACACGATTAAGGACATAATTCCCCAATGGAAACAAAAAGAATCTGACAGCTAGAACACAGAAGAGAACTGAAGAATGGTTCCCAAAATACAATAGACATTCATTAAATGACAGCTAGTACTTTTACTTTCGCTTCCAATTTTATAGGCAGATAACTACCTTAACTCTCCACTTCACATTACACACACAGCTCTGGGCAAAGGCAAGAGGTAAGTGTCTTAATTCTATTTTATTTCCTGTTTCAGTTATTTGTAGTATGAGAACAAGGTTAACTATTCATACACAATAAGAATATGTGCATGAGAATCTGAGGCTATTCTCTCAGAAAGAAGAAAAGAAACAATGTGATATACTTCAGATTTAGAAGAACTAAGGGAAAAAAGAAAAAAAATCCTGCCTGTAGATAGAGGTTGGCGTTAATGCTGCAATATTAGAAAACTTGCACTAAGACTAGGCTAATCCTCTCACACTGGGATTTCCTCCTGTCACTGCATCAATAAAAAAAGCTAACAAAAACATTAAATATCCAATAAGTAAGTTCCTACAGCATTCAACATTCTTGATTATTCTTGGTCTTTTACCCAGGCAACAGAATGCTTCTAACTTTGGAAGAGTTGATTCCCTTAATACTAAGGCTAATAAATACATACAATTGACAGAATTTTTAAACAGCAGGGTGTATAATACTCTTTGTATATAAGAACAATTTAGACTCTAAAAACTCACAATTTTGAATCACTAAAAATAACCTTAGCTCAGCAAATGTAGGCCTAACTCAAAGAATCTGTGTTTGAAAGAAAAACTTATTTCTCAAACAAAACAATTTAGAAAAACACAAATGACTTAATAAAGGAATTCACATATTATAACCAACATATTGTTGATTTGTTATATTTCATTTATTTATTTTGTTCATTTAAGATGACACAACTCATATCTTCTCATCAATCCTTCAGAAACCACCACATCTCCTGAGCTTCTATAATAGTGGTAAACACTGCACTCCTAACAAAATTTGCAACTTACTCATGTTCATTGATATAAAGTTCTGCAAGTTCATGCCAGGCTTCTTGGTCTCCAACAAATCTGATGAGAGAAAAGGGGGGAAAAAAGGGGGGGGGTGTAGANAAATCAAATGCAAATTCCATTTTAATTAAAAAAGATTTATCAGAATAACAAAACACAATCCTCTTGTAAGACACTCACTGTTCCAGATACTCATTCAGTTCCCGAATGGCCTCCACATTTTTCCCCTGGGCTTTTCGAATGGCAATCTTACGCTTTCTTGCAGCCTATGGGTTGACATTAATAAAGGATTAGGCCCTCATGATTCCCTGGGTTTTTGTAAAGAAGGTAATTTGACTGTGCAAATTATTATCTCAATGCCAGTGAAATTCCATTGTAGAACTACTGCTTAGTGGGAGTTTATAAACATACCCCATGACATCCCACTGGGGAATTCAAACATTCCTCTAACAATCACATATGCTTTACTTTTGATGTACACAATGTATGCATCATTTCATTCAAATAAATAACCATCCAGATTCTGATAATTACAAGCCAGCAGGGAATCCTAATCTTTACCCAGCCTAAAGTCTTTTACTCTGTCTCATTCATAAGATTTGTATGTTAAGAGATAGAGGGATAGTGGAGATTAGAAAAAAAATCTCACCGTGGCCACTTGAATGTCATTATAAAATATAGATAGCTCCCAATAAATTTTTTTCAGTTTTAAGAAAAACACCTACCTATAAGTCTTTCAAAAGAATAACACAGGACTTGAAAACAGTATTTTACAATAGACAAAACATTTAAACTTTAATTTTTAAAGTTTCTCAAGTAATAAATATAAATATCAGTGCCATTTATGCAGTCATCCCTATGCACTAAACATCTATTGTTTGACAGGGACTGTGCAAGGCAATGAAAATATGAGGGTAAAAAAACAATAGATAATTCATTACAGGAGCTGATGAGAAAAAGACACATCAAATAAAAAGACAATGATAGAGATATCTAGGGTTTTGGCAACATGGAGGAGATCTTAACACAGGGTGTGGCAGAGTGGAGGAGGGTAAAGGCAGGAAGCAAAGAGGGTCCCAGATGTGATACCTGTACTGAAATAGAAAGAGCAAGTAGGCATTAAAAAAACAAACGAGGAAATTGTGTGGAGGACAGAACATAGATGGAGGAACATAGAAGGGAAGGCACAGAAAACACAAACAATAATGTTTAATCAGACAGCCAACATGGTGTGTAATCAAGAGTATCCATTTGAGGCGGGAATCAACAGGGACTGAAAGACACTATATAAATTATTATATTTATATCTCTTTCATCTCTAATTCAATGCAGATAGCTAAACAATGAAACAAACTAAAACTATGGCCAAGTTAAGTTTATGATCTATGAATTATGAACATGATTATTATTGTTTTATGTAATACATACTCCACAAGATGCAGACAAGGAAAGTAAAAAGAATGAGGCCTCTTTAGACTAATAAAACTACCTGTCATGGGTGAAAAGGGAGGAGGTTTTGCTCTGAAGTGAAAGTTAAAAAAATCAGAGAAAATCAAGAGATTCCCAATAAATAAGACCATGAGTGATATTTAGAACAATGATAAAAAACATTTTGGTAAGAAAAAATGAAATGTGTTAAAAATGTATATCCTTGATTATTCAGCTCAGGCTGAAGGCCTAACACAATGCCTACCATATGGTAGGTACTCAAATATTTTTGGAATACTTTCACTCTGTACAACAATGAAAGTGCTATAATAAATGTACCATTTAAAAGGCCTCAAGAATTCAGAAAGAAAAGTAAGAGAAAAGCTCTAAAAGTAACTGAATCTTAAATACTTTAGGAAGAATATTAGACTTCAAATGAGAGCCTTTTTCCAAGTTCTTCTGAAAATAGGTGATGGGTAAATTAACATATAATTAAGAAAGTAATTTCTTTTGGATACATCCTATCTAATTTCACCAATCCAACATCATTTGAAACATATCTTAACTGTTTATTCCTTATCATGATGCTACTTCCTCTACAGGTAATATGGTACAACAGAGTCCATGTTTTGAAATAAAAAAGATAAACAAATACCAACTCTTGGCACTTACCAGCTATCTAACCAAAGGCAAAAATATTTAACCTTCCCAAATGTCCATAATACCCAATCTCCAAGTATCAATGTAAAGCAACTAACACAGTACACAGTATAGAATGATGTTGAATAAATAGTATCTTCCTTCCTTTCTGTTTATTCTATGTTTAGTATTTATGTTCAGCATAACATAACTCTACCTATGAGATCTTTAAAGGCCTGGCACAGGCTTGGTTAATTTGATATTACTATCTTGTCCAATCTATATAGGATTTGCATCAGTTGAGACATTACACAGATGCAGTGAAACTTGTTGACAATATTGCATTCAAATGTAACATATCAGACAAAAAGTCCAAGTGTGCACATGAATAACAATGAATATTTCTGGTAAGAGGTACGGTAATGAACACTAATGGATACGATTATCTACAAGTTTCATGAAAAAGGGTATACTAAAAACACCTAACTTTATTTCTTGGTGATTTAACAACAGAACCATCTCAATACTGTTGAACATACACTGATATTTTTAGGTCAATAGCATGCACAAAATATAGTTTGTAAAGCACTGCTGTAGGGTTTCAACGATAATTCATTTTTAAAATGCCTTTTAAAAAACAATCCTTTTTGGAGCACCTGGGTGGCTCAGTCAGTTGGGCATCCTACTTGGATGATCTCACAGTTTGTGGGTTTGAGCCCTGCGTTGGGCTCTGTGCTGAGAGTCTGGAGCCTGCTTTGGATTCTGTGTCTCCCTCTCTCTCTAACCCTCTCCAGCTCACACTCTTGTCTCTCTCTCTCTCTCTCTCTCTCAAAAATAAATAAACAAAAATTTTTAAAAAATCTTTTTGTAAATGATGGAAAACAGAGATTTAAACAACTTAAACTCATCAGAACAGGTAGTATTAAAAGAAGAATCTGAACTTTCTGATTCCCATTCTAGATCCTTCTACACTTCTTGAAAGAATCTGAAATATTACAGGCTAAATACTGTTACTATTGTTACTATTATTTTGACTTATGTGTATTTGTAGTAGGTAAAATGTCTTAATTTTATAACAATGTAAAACAACAGAAATTCAATATTAACTAAAACTTTTAAAAGGCTTTAATTAATCAATTTGGAAAACATGCTCAAAAATCTCTCCTATATAAGCAATATATTGATTGATCATGTAAAACCTAAGCTACAGCATTTATTTCCTAATAGTATAAAGTCTAAAACAAACTTTTAAGTGATAACACTTCAACTAAGGCAAAGCCAGTCTTCCTAATTAAACGGTGCATGACCGCTTAAAGAAATACCTTTGTGGCAACAGCTGTCTTTCGGCAATGATATATTATTAAGTTACATACTATGCAACAGCCCTTTCCATGTTATTTCTTCTAAAAGAAAAATAACACCACGTGTTGGCATAAGAACCAACTTTATCTATCATGATAATTTTAAATGAGCATTAAGCAGGGGTATCATTTCTGGCTAACGGGAGTAACAAGGATCAGATTTACCCTCTTGCCTGAACCAATTAAAAAACTACACTAAATACACGCAACAATCACTTTTAAGGCACACAAGAGGCAACAAAGAACAGCGATCCCTAAGCGGCTGGAAACAAATGAGGTGAGCACTATTTTTATTGCCCTGGCTAGCTGCCTCGAGAGTATCATGGAATCCTGCATAGGAAGAGAAAACAGGGTGAACTCAGTAGATTCTGTGAGTTCAGGAAAAGGAGCCGAGAGCCCAGGAAGATCAAAGGTTTGTAGACATAGTACTAGACAAAAAAGAAATAGAATTAAGAACTCTAGATTCCCCTTTGAATCTCAAAGGTTTTCCTTGAGTATTCAGCCTTGTACTGATCAGTGCATGTGAGTGAAAAACCTACCCCAAGCCAAGGAAAGAATCACCAGAAGGGTTTAAGGGGAAGTGTCTTGAACTCACACAAGGCTGGGAATAGTGCCTATTCCCACCAGCCAGGCTGGAAAACGCCGTGATTCCTGTGGCAATGGACAGAGTACGCAGAAGGATGTAATGAGGAATCATTAGCCCTGTACACATTGTTATGGACCTCTCTAACATAGACCCAAAAGGATCAAATTGTTTTCAAGTAACTGCTATCCCACAAGAAAGCTCAATTCCTGTATATAGGAATACAAAAATGGAAAGGGTAAAAACAACTTTTGAAGATGATAGTTTTGTTCACTATCTTTATTGTGTGATGGCTTCACAGGTATATACAAATGTCAAAACTTACCAAATTGCACACCTTACTTAAATGTGTGCAGTCTATTCTACATCAATTCTATGTCAAAACAGTTTTAAAACAGCATTAATTACACTAAAAGTTAAGTAAAGTCTTGAATATTTATCAATTTCCAATTCTTAACTTTTTTTCCTATAAAGTATGCCAATGTTCTGAATTTTTCTAAATGTCTTGTTTGGAAATATCTTTGCAAATGTCAGTTAAGTCTTAGAAATGAAAACTGTTCAGGACACCTGGGTGACTCAGTCGGCTGAGCCTCCAACTTCGGCTCAGGTCACGATCTCATGGTTTGGGAGTCAATCTCCCCATTAGGCTCGCTCCTGTCAGCCTGTCAGCACAGAGCCTGCTTCAGATCCTCTGCCCCCTTCTCTCTCTGCTCCTCCTCTGCTTACTCTCTCTCTCAAAAAAATAAATTTTAAACAATGAAAACTGTTTCAGGGGCACCTGGGTGGCTCAGTCAGTTAAGCCCTGATTTCAGCTCAGGTCATAATCTCACAGTTTATAGGATTAAGCCAGGCATCAGGCTCTGCACTGACAGTGCGAAGCCTGCTTGGGATTCTCTCTGCTCCTCTCCTGGCTAGCTCATACTCTCTCACTCTCAAAATAAATAACCATTTTTCAAAAAATAAAAATTGTTCCACATTTTATATGCAATTTTATTAACAGTTAGAATTTCTATTATAAAATATTTCTATAATAAAATATAAAGTATTGATGGCCAACGAACAAATCTTCATCAAACTTGCTACATGCTTTCTGTGACATTACATACAAGAGGGCTAGTCAGCAATTCTTCCTGAAACACTTGTCATATCTTAATAAGCTACAGGAGGAAAGAAATACTACCTAAGAAAGGATTAAAGGATTATGGTCTACCAGCAAAATACAATCTAGACTCCCCCTACTGCAGATGCTGGGACACAGAAAGATAGGCCGCTGACCTTACAGAAGGAAAGCAGATTTCTAGGTTCTTCCAAGGCTTATTATGCCCATGACTCTAGGAAATGTAACATCCTGAAAGTATCTTTCTCTTCAGTACATAGACAATTACATCTAAATCCAAAACAAAATTTTAAATATTTGATACATCACAGTATGCAGTTTACAATTCAAGGCAAAGTCTGATCTTTCTGCAACAGGAAATTAAATTAAAAAGGCAGTAATTATTATACTTCCTTTCTGAAAAGAGTGTTGAATGAATACACTCAACAAATATTCATTGAAGGCCCACCATATGCTAGCCATTAGTCCATGCAATGGACAAAATTATTTTTCTCAAGGAACTTTCAAAGGAAGAAAAGCCTACTTTTATTTTAAAAGCAAACAAACAAACAAAAAAAAACGAGTGCTCAGGTAAGCTAAGGGATAAAAGCTACAGTGAGCCTAATCCAATAATTGACTTTGATAGGATGACTAAAATTTTCATATTTGAGTTATCTTTCTAAAAACCACTTACACCTAAGTAATTTTAATTGTGTACTTTCATTGCAGAATATTCTTTCATCCATTCCCTATCCCTTCCAATTCCACTTGTCTTAGGTTTAGATCCCCATAATCTCTGGCCTAAAATAGAACAGCCTCCAAATTACAAATTATTTCATTTTATTGCATGTCCTTCAAACTATCTCCCATATTATTTTTTTTTAATTTTTTAATGTTTATTTATTTTTGAGAGACAGAAAGACACAGCATGAGTAGGAGAGAAGCAGAAAGAGAAGAAGACACAGAATATGAAGCAGGCTCCAGGCTCCAAGCTGTCAGCATAGAGCCCAACACGATGCTTGAACTCACAAACTGTGAGATCATGACCTAAGCCGAAGTCAGATGCCCAAACGACTGAACCACCCAGGCGCTCCATCTCCCGTATAACTAACAACGTAATTTCTAAAAATATCTGGTGGTATTTCTCTAATCAAAAATTGACTTAATTGTCCACTTTCTAAGAATAAAAATTAAACTCTGAAATTAACATACCAGGTTGTTCACAAATACAGACCATCTTGTTGCATCTTTGGTCACTCTGTACAAAGAACCAATTCAGAGGTATAAAATATTGTTCCTCTGAACCCAACTTTTTCTCAGAGGTCAATGCGTGCAGAAGAAGGAAGAGGTTAACTGGGTAGAGCACAGTACCATGCCTTCTCTTCAATAAGAACAGAAATAAACATTCATCTAAAAAAGGTATTAAAGGAGGAAGTTCGGAAAGTACAAATGGCTTTTTAAGTATATGAAAAGATATTATCCAACATCATTCATAATGCAAATTATAACAAGATAATATTTTTTACCAATTAGACTAGAAAAAGTTAAAAACAAAATAGCTGAATAGTATACCACATGGGAGAAAACAGGAGAAGAAGCACTCTCATTCACCAGAGAAATGAACAGGGAAGCTAAAAATCCTTTGTGGAAGGAAATTTGACAACATTTATCAAAATTTAAAGAATTTTTAAATTTATTTTTTATTTGAGAGAGAGAGGACACATGCACACACAAGCAGGAGAAAGGGATGGAGGGAGGAAGAAAGGGAGGGGCAGAGGGAAGGAGGTGGGGGGGTGAGAGAGGGTGAGAGAGAGAGAGAAAGAGAGAGAATCTAAGCAGTCTCCAAGCTCAGTGTAAAGCCTGGCACAGGGTTCAATCCCAGGACCCTGGTACCATGACCTGAGTCGAAATCAAGAGTCCTATGCTCAACCAATGGAGCCATCCAGGCACCCCTATCAAAATTTAAAATGTATAGTCCTCCAGACTTAAACTGCAGAGTAGGAATACATTTCAGGAAAAAGTCTACGGAAGAATACATTAAAAATGTTAAAAATGTTTGCCTAAGTGAAGGAGGACTTGAGATTAGGGTTAAGAGGAAAGACTTATTTTTCACCATACATTCTTTTGTATTGTTTGTAATTTTAAAGATGGGTAGGTTTTATTTCTTTGAAAAAAATATTTCATAACATTTTAAAAATAGATGGGGGAAAAATGTCCTTTTTGTACCCTCCCAAAAGAAAACTGAAAACTTCCTTCCTAATCACTTTATTCTTTCTTTCCTAGGTAAACTTTGTAGTTTAACAGCATGAAGGCTTCAATCATGAGATATGAATGAAGACTTCCCCAGCCCATCATCTTTGTTTCATTTCGACCATACTCATCCTTCAAAGCCTGCAAGGCTCAAAAATCACACTGCAAGTCACTAAGGAATAAGACTTTAAGAGTCTATTTTCGAAGTCTACAGTCTATTCACATCGCTCTGCATCCTTAAGTGCAAAGTCAAGTGGGTGTCTAATTTGTTCTTCTATTCCCAGAACCACGCATACTGCAAGCACTCAACAAATATTTTTTTAAAGATTAATGAATGCAGGGCACCTGGGTGTGTCAGTGAGTTAAGCATCCGACTTCAGCTCAGGTCATGATCTCACGGGTCATGAGTTGGGACCCACGTTGAGCTCTGGGCTGACAGCTCAGAGCCTGGAGCCTGCTTCAGATTCTGTGTCTTCCTTTCTCTCTCAAGGCCCCTCCCCAGATCACACTCTGTCTCTGTCTCTCAAAAATAAACATTAAAAAATTAAAATAAAAAGATTAATGAACACATGTGAGAGGGAAGGAGAGCACCTTAAAGCTTGAATGAACAACCTCATTCCTATTCTGGATATCTAGAGGCACAAGACCAATGAAAGAGTCATATGATCACTTTTAGACAATGCAAAGAAGAACTACAGTGTAAAAGCTTGAATTATAACTATGGATGAGGATGAAACTAGACTTTCTCACCTTTGAGATCATACATTAAAGATACTTTGAAAAAAGAAACTGTGATGTCTTTTACACTACCACTTAACTGTTCAATATAAATAAAGTCTTTCCCTACTAGACTTAATTAGTTCTGGGTCTTGCATGGTTTTGTTATCTCCCTCAGTGTCTACCACAGTGCTTTCCATGGATACATTAACAGAAACACTCTTTATTCTTAGTAACATCAACATTCTGGTGGTTCATGACAGGTACTCAATAAACATGTAAAGAAGGACAAAAGAGATTAAGGGGACATGAGATAAAGGTAATATTTCATGAAAGAATAATACATTTAGCAAAGCTGAATTTAGCTACTTTGTTCTAAACTGTTTACCTAGCAACAAAGGGATTTGGTCACTACACCTTCATATGTAGTTCATAAATGAAACCATTTGGATTTCTCTTTTAATCAGTCTTGGAACCACAGAACAAGGAAAGTACCAAAAATACAGAAAAATAATTACATATTGTCTTAAATCCGGAAAAAGTGACACTTTTTCCACTTAAAATGACACATAAGTAAAATGGTTGACTCATAATTCCAAAAAACAAATTATAACCTATTGATTTTCAACCTGTTACAAAAAAATTGTTTTGAAACCAACTTTTCAGGACTGTGATTTCATATTTTCAATATATGACTGCATTAAAAAAGAATATCTTTGAACCTGTCGTAAAATCTTACAAATGAAGTAAGTACATGAAAAAATCTTCAAGGAAAGAAAAACAGTACCATTTTCTTAAAACATAGCAAGTAATTAGGATAGCTAAGGTTAAAAAAGTGTTCAAAACTTTCCCATTTTAACTATCCTTTTACTGGAAATACCTAGAAAAATAATAGAAGCTCTTTCTTTTTTTGCTTTTTGTTTTTAATAATAGGTAGGCTTGCAGCTCTCTCAAAGCTTTTCCTGAACTTTGTATAGGCTGAGAATTCTCACAAAATAATAAATCCTTCCATTCAAATATCTACCTCTACCACCCATTTCCCTCCTACTCCCCACCCCCACCAAAAAAAACCCTAGAAGTTTCCAGAGAAAATTTCCCTGGGATGGGATAATATTAAAAGCAAAAATCTAAACCATTTCACTACATATATATATTACCACAATGTATAACTTACACAATGTTACTTGTCAATTATATTTCAATAAAATTGAGAAAAGATTATCATTTAAGCAATAAACATAAGTATTACTACAGGGTATCAGAAGACACAGCAGAAATCAGGGATTTATGACTAATGAATGCCTGAGATAAAAGTTGACTAAATGCTGGACACTCCAATATTAAATAATTCCCCAACAGAGAATAAACAATTTACTTAAAACAAATCAAGCAACTAATGTTTAAGATTCAGTATTTCTGCATCTTATAATCCATAATCATACATCAAATGACTTTTCAAAAATGTGTATTTTTTAAAATTTTTTTAATGTTTACTGATTTTTGAGAGGCAGAGCACAAGCGGGGGAAGGGGCAGAGAGAGAGGGAGACTCAGAATCAGAAGCAGGCTCCAGGCTCTGCACGTCAGCACAGATCCCGATGTGGGGCTTGAACTCACAAGCTGTGAGATCATGACCTGAGCCGAAGTCGGAAGCTTAACCAACAGAGCCACGTAGGTGTCCCCAAAAATGTGTATTTTTAATGAAACGTTTGCCAAAAAGAGAAAACCTTCATGTATTTGTATTGTGTTAATAAAACAATTTCTCCTTCTATAAGAGGACAAAGCAAACTCTAACTGGTTTTTGTTTAAAATTTTTAAAAATATTTTCTTTTAGCAGGTATATGTATGCATGGACGTAATAAAAAATATTAAAATGTCTAATATGCTATCTAAAATGCCTCTAACTTTTCCTTGAGTAAAAGATAAGTCTGAGGAAAGCCATTATGCAAAAGTAGTAAACTAAAATTTTCTCAAAATACACTAATATATTCATTCAAATCAGGATAATTCAAGATGTTATCTTATGGGAAACACAATATATTTTTCTTCTTTATGTGTATATATGTACATATATATGTTCTTATCTAGGTATAAGGCAGAAAAAAGCAAAACACCTTTATTAATCCCATATACCAATTACTGTCATGACTTCTTTCATTTTTCATTGAGACAACTAGAATTGAACTACCCAAACAAAACAAATTAGTGTATCATAGACTTCAAGATATTACAAAACCACTGAACTCTGCTGGGTTTTTTTGTAAGCAAACAAAATTCTTTCTTTCTAAATTTCCACTAGTTCCTTTTTCTTTATTTTTTTTAAAGTTTATTTACTTTAAGAGCAGGGGAGGGGCAGGGAGAGACAGAATCCCAGGCAGCTCCTAGCTATCAGTGCAGACCCCAACACGGGGTTCGATCACAGGAGCCATGAGATCATGACCTAGGCTGTGAGACATCTAACCAACTGAACCACCCGGGCACCCCTCCACTAGTTTCATTTTAACAAGGTATCTTATGAGTTACATTTTACTGAAGAGTTTTAACTCTATTTTAAAAATGTGGTCCAACATATTTTTTTTCAAGTTTATTTAGGAAGAGAGAGAAAGGGAGTGAGTGGTGGAGGGGCAGAGACAGGGAGAGGGAGAATCCCAAGCAGGCTCCATGCTCAGCACAGAGCCCTATGCAGGGCTCAGTCCCACAACTTCATGATCAGGACCTGAGATGATTTCAAGACTTGGATGCTTACCTGACTGAGCCACCCAGGCACCCCCAACATAAAATTTTTAAAATAAGAAGCTAAAACCTGGATTCATATGTATTTTTACATTATTTCAAAAATGACTAAATTTCACCTTTTAAAATAAAATTTAGTCAGCTAACTTACAGTGTTAGTTGGATCTTCTTGTAAAATTCGATCATATAGTTGTATAGCATCGTCGTATCTATTTGAAAAGAAAAAGAAACATCAAGAATCATTACCTTAATATTCACTGACAAATAGTAAATACAGAAAAAGGTTAAACTGGCAGGACTTTAAATGCATTTACAATTGGAATCCAACTCTCTTCTGATCTTCATGTAACAGCAGTAATTTGCTAGAAATTTTTTACAGAAAAACTTCATGTGAGAGCATTTATAAAAAAAAAACTTACTTCAGAAATATACTGATTCATGAACAAATAAAACATGAGATGAACAAAATACATTGATTCAGTTTGGCCTAAATACAAAGGTAAAAACTAGCAGCACAGAGTCCTCAACTAAATGGGGAAATCTAAAATAAAATCATTAAATATTAATAAAACAAAACAATGAAGTATATAAACAAGGACAAAATTAATGCTATAGAACAAGGGTTCTAAGACATAGTACATAAGACACAGTACATAAGAGTTCCCTGGGAATCTGGGAAACACACTGAAAACGACAAGAGGAAGGTAGGAAACCATTCCTTTTATTAATATAATGATAATCTCAATTTTAGTAGTTTTCTAGTTTTGGGAGGTATTTTATTAGAAAACTTACATTGTCTTTCTGGTTGTATAAAAACTAGGCATTATTAACACCTAGTTTTATATTACATTTAACTTTTACTATAATAAAATAATAGTGAGTTCTTTTTAAATTTGTTTAATGTTTATGTATTTTTAAGAGAGAGAGAGCGCGCAAGGAGGGGAGGGGCAGAGAGGGAGACACAGAATCTAAAGCAAGCTCCAGGCTCTGAGCTGTCCGCCACAGGACCCAACACAGTACTCAAACTCACAAACCATGAGATCATGACCTGAGCCAAAATTGGACACGTAAACCGACTAAGCCACCCTGGTGCCCCCAAAATAGTAAATTCTGTGAAAACTGAATGTGATGGTTAATTTTTTTAACTCAGTGTGATGTAGCAACTTAAGTGGCCATGGGATACCCAGACTAAATATTGTTCCTGGGTATGTCTGAGGATGTTTCCAGATGCGATTAGCATTTGAATCTGTGGACTCAGTAAAATTGACTGCCTTTCCCAATGTGGGTAGACATTACCCAATCTCTTGAGAGCTTGAATAGAACAAATGCAGAGGGAAGAGTTATTCACCCCTTTTTAATGCCTCACTACTTGAGCTGGGACATTCCATCTCATCTTCTCTTGCCCTCAGTCTGGGATATACACCATCAGGTCCCTTGATTCTCAGGCCTTTGTACTTGGACTCAGAATTATAGCACCAACTTTCCTGGGTCTCCAAGTTGCAGACAGCAGATTCTGGGACTTCGCAGCCTCTATAATTGCTTCATAATAGATCTCGTTCCTCCTACCCACCTATATGTAAACCAAAATGCCCTTGATTCTGTTTCTCTAGAGACTCCTAATACACTGCAGGTTCACAAAAATTTACCTTTAGTCAGCAATGTTCTCAAACCTACTTGTCGATTCTCCTGGAGGGCTTCCTTTAAAGAAAAATCTGGATTACACCACTAGCAAACTGATCTCAGTAAAGTGGGGACTAAGCAACTACATACTTTTTTAAAAAGGTCACAGATCACTCTAATTCCCATAATCGTGTATGAGAATCAATGATTTATGGCCCCATGTAATGAAGACACATAATAGCCACTCTTTCAGGAGGAAAAAAAAAACCACACAAACACAACAGCAAAACCTTATTGGATAAAATGATTATGAGAGTTCCAATTAAAGGGCAAGGCTTAAAGAAATTAAAGTTCACTAGGTATCTTAGAAAACCTGATTTAAGAATAAATCATTGTTACCATATGAATTTTTGTACAGTTATAAAAGGGGTAGAAGGATAGTAACTATTAAAATGTGTCCTTTGGAAACTAGTACCTCTCAAATCCTTACAAAATAATTTTAAAAACCATCCATGTTGGATTTTGGGATGTGTCTGGCTATTTACTATTTTAAGAATGGTTTAAAAATACTAGATATACTAAATTTGAAATAAAACAAAAAGGGATATTAGAGTAAAACACTGATTCAGGAACAATTCTTTGTAGATTTCTTCCATTCTGTCCTCTGATTCAAATTACTTTGTTAACCTTTAATAATACTGTTTTATTTTTTTTATGCCCTTTGCTTGCTTACAGAGAAGATCCAATGAGATTAAAATGTACATATAGGGGTGCCTGGGTGTCTCAGTCGGTTAATTGTCTGATTTCACCTCAGGTCATGATCTCATGGTTCATGAGTTCAAGCCCCATGTCGGGCTCTGTGCTGACAGCTCAGAGCCTGGAGCCTACTTCAGATTCTATGTCTCCCTCTTTCTCTGCCCTCCCTTGCTCATATTTTGTCTCTCTCTCTCCTCTCAAAAATAAATATACATTAACATTTAAAAAATGTACATATAAACAAATACATAAGCCAAAAGCCAAGGAATAAAAGGATTAAGAAAAATTATATCAATATATCTTGCTTAATAAAAGCTACTATAACTAGGTACAAGTTACTCTGTCTTACCTAAAACACCAAATTTATAAAGTAAGGAGCTATAAGCTCACCCTAAAATTCATATGTAATAAATTCAAGGGACTCAGAATAAACAAAATCCTCTTTGAGGGACAAAAAGAACAAAGTCAAAGGCCTCATACTTCCAAATTTCAGAATTTACTACAAAGCTACACTATCAATAGTGTGGAATCAATACACTGTGGCATGTGATAAACATTTAAATCAATGGAACAGAACTGAAAGCCCAGAAATCAAGCCTCATGTTTATATTCAATTAATTTTCAACAAGGGTGCCAGACAATTAAATGGGGAAAGCAAAGTAATGTCAACAAAGATGTTGGAACAACTGGATAACCATACGCCAAAGAATAAAGTGGGGCAACTACCTCACCGCCATAAAAAAACATTAACTCAAACAGATCAAAGACCTAAATATAAAAACTAAAAGTAACTATAGAACTCTTAGAAGAAAGGATAAGTGTAATCTTTGTGACTTTGATTAGGCAATGGTTTCTACATATGACACCAAAAGTAGAAGGGACAATAGAAAAACAGAACTAGACTTCATAAAAAAAATCAAAAACTTTTGTAATCAAAGGACACCATTAGGCAAGTGAAAAAACAACCCACATAATGTGAGAGGTTTTGCAAATCATATTATCTGATAAGGGACTTGTATCTAGACTGTATAAAAAAAACCTCTTACGATTAACCCCATTTAGAAACAAAGAATATGAATAGACATTTCTCCAAAAGGCCAATAATTCCATGAATAGATGCTCAAGATTTCTAGTTCCTGGTTTGGCACATAAAGATCCTGAAAGTCATCACTCCAATCCTCACAAGAAAAAAGTTAAACAAACTGAACAAACCAATAACTCTTCTTAGATCCATCAGAAAATTGACATCACCAAGTAAACCACTGCCCCTAAAATTGGGAGATAGATCAATACAGATAAATACAGCATAATAGGGCTTAAGACTCTATCAAAAACTGTTAGAGCTAATAAATGAATTCAGTAAGGTTGCAGGATAGAAAAATCAAGATATAAAAATCCATTGCATTTCAATACACTAACAATAATCCTTTATTAATCTCATTTACAAGTCATCAAAAAGAATATACTACCCAAGAATATATTTAACCAAAGAGGTGAAAGCCCTGTGTATTGAAAACTATAAAACACTGGGGCACCTGGGTGGCTTAGTCGGTTAAGCGTCCGACTTTCGCTTAGGTCATGATCTCGCGGTTCGTGGGTTCGAGCCCCGCGTCGGACTCTGTGCTGACTGCCAGCTCAGAGCCTGGAGCCTGTTTCAGTCTGTGACTCCCTCTCTCTCTGACCCTCCCCTGCTCACACTGTCTCTCTCTCTCTCTCCTAGAAATAAATAAAACATTAAAAAAAAAAGAAAAAAGAAAACTATAAAACACTGATGAAAGAGACTGAAGAAAATAAAAAGATATCCATGCCCATGGATTGGAAGATTATTCATAAAATTTCCATACTACTCAAAGTAATCTAAAGATCCCATACAAGTCCTATCAAAATTCCAATGGCATTTCTCATGGAACTAGAAAAGTCTCAAAATGTGTATGGAACCACAAAAGACACTGACCATCCAAAGCCATCCTGTACAGTAAGAACAAAACTGAAGACATCATACTTCAAACTATAAACAAAGGTATAGTAATCAAAGCATTATGGTATTGGTATAACAACAGACACACACATTAATGGAATATAACAGAGAATCCAGAAACAAACCCAAACACATATGGTCATCTAATTTACCAAAGAGAAGCTAAAGATATACAATGGGAGAAGGATAGTGTCTTCAATAAATGGTCTTGGGAAAACTGGACAGTCATATGCAAAAAAATAAAACTGAACTACTATCTTTTATACCATACGCAAAAATCAAGTCAAAATTAAAGACATCAACATAAGACCCGAAATCATACAACTCCTAGAAATAAACATAGGCAGTAAGTCCTCTGATACCAGTCTTGGTGATGATTTTTTAGATTTGACACCAAGAGCAAAGGCCAACAAAAGCAAAAATAAAGAAATGGAACCATATCAAACTAGAGAGCTTCTGTACAACAATAACAAAAAGTTCAACAAAACGTAAAGACAACTTACAGAATGGGAAAAAATATTTGCAAATCATCTAATGTTTACAAATACCTGATAAGAAGTTAATATCCAATATATATAAAAAATTCATACAGGGGTGCCTGGGTGGCTCAGTCAGTTAAGTATCCCACTCCTGACTTCAGCTCAGGTCAGGAACACGTGATGGTGAGACGGAGCTCCACCAAGCTGGCCAAAGAGCCTGCTTAAGATTCTCTCTCTCCCTGTCTCCTCTCCCTCTGCCCATCTCCCTTGCTTGCTCTCTCTAAAATAAAAAACAAAACGAAACAACAAAAAAACTCTTACAATCAATGGCAAAAAATGAAAATCCATGTAAAAAGAAGTAGAGGAACTGAAAAGACATTTGCTGAGGAAGACATACAAATGGCAAACAGGTACATGAAAAGGTGAAAGGTGCTCGACGTAGTTAATCAAGAGGGAAACGAAATCAAAACCACAATGAGCTATCACCTCACACATAATAAAATGGCTACTGTCAAAAAGACAAGACATAACAAGTGTTGACAAGGATGCAGAGCAAAAGGAACCCTTGGCACTGTTAGTGGGAATATAAATTAGCACAGCCACTATGGAGGTTCCTTATAAAATTAAAAATAAAACTACCATTCGATCTAGCAATTCCACTTCTGGGTATTTATCCAAAGGAAATAAAATCACTACCTTAAAAAGATATTTCCATCTTCATGTTCACTGCAACATTATTTGCAATAGCCAATACATGGAAACAACCTAAGTGTTCATTGACAGATAAGTGGATAAAGTCTGATAGAAGTCTGATTCAATGGAATATTATTCAGTCATAAAAGAGGAAGAAATTCTCCATTTATGAGGTTGGATGGACCTTGAGGGCATATGCTAAGTGTAATAGTCAGGCAGTCAAAGACAAATACTGTATAATCTCACTTCTAAGTGGAATCAAAAAGAACACAAACTCAAAGAGAAAAGATTAGTGGTTGCCAGAGATGGACTGTGGGCATGGGCATACTAGGTAACAGTGGTCAAAAGGTATAAACTTTCAGTTAAAGTCCTAGGGATATAAGGTACAGCATGGTTACTATAGTTAACAATACTGTGTTGTGTACTTGAAAGTTGTTACTAAGACAGTAAATCTTAAAAGTTCTCATAAGAAAATAAATTGTAACAATGTATGGTGATGGATATTACCTAAATTTAACTATGGTAATCATTTCACAATATATATAAATATCAAATCATGATATCATACACCTGAAACTGAGTATCACTTCTATCCCAATTAAAAAAAATAATAATACCTCCTATACCTTGAATGCCTGTATGGGTACCTTCAATGCCTGTCACTACTAATTCCCAAAACAACCCTGACAAGTTGGTAATATTCTTGTTTTGCGGGAATATAGCAAAAAGGCTTAATAAAAAATAAGTTAAAAGTAAGTTAAATAATGTGCCAGGTAAACAGCTAATACATCTTAGAAAGAGGATATAAAACCAGTCCTTACTCCTGAACATGATCCCATTTCTCCAGGCCAGAGATGGTAAATGAATTACACTCCTATGTCAAATCCTATTTATTGGGAGTAATTGACAAAATTTATACTGAGAAGAACTAACACTATTCTGAAACTCAGTGGCAAAACATCTTGCACAATTAAATGATATTGCCATGGGTCTAGTAGGACCTACATCTATACCCATGTTTATCATTTTAAAATGAGATCATACTGTTGAAAAGATTCACTTACCTTTCCATGGCTTCAAATCTCATGCCCGTTAGTCTCTTGACTCTATGACTGCCAGGGAACTGTCTTCTCAACTCCTGAAGACAAAACTGAAAAAAAATAATTGGTAAAAAAAGACTTAAATAGCAGTAATTACATTACATATACCAAGTGGGCTACATACCATAAAGTCGCAAAATCCTAAGTCAAATCATAAGTCCGTGACTGTGCTATGAAAGTCATTCTACAACCCAAAAGAAAAACTTGTTTTTAACTATCCACTTCTTATTTTAAACTCTATAATATAGCTTAATTCAACTGTTACGTGGATAATTTTTACCAACTAATTTAACCTCTTCAGTAAAATTGGAATACTAAATATCTACTTCTCCAGATTATTAAAAAGATTTAAGAACATTCCCTGTCCCAAAGTACCTAGTTAGTCTTACCTACTCTTAAGATTAGTTCTGAAGGGGCACCTAGGTGGCTCAGTCATTAAGCATCTGATTTTGGCTTAGGTCATGATCTCATAGTTTGTGAGTTCAAGCCCCACACCAGGCTCTCCACTGCCAGCGTAGAGCCCACTTCAGATCCTCTGTCCCCCTGCCCACTGCTTGCACTCTCAAAAAAAAAAAAATTTTTTTTTAAACTTAAAAAAAAGAGTAGCACTGAAAACTAGCTATAAAAGCATTCAAATACAAGCCATTGTCTTAGCTATTTTATATATATTTCATGAAGCAGATTTAAAATAAAATTAGTTTAAATACTTACCAATGCCAAGTCATCTCGACCATAGTCTAGGGCTGCAATCATTACTTGTTCATATATGATCCAAACTATATATAAAGACAGAGAAAGAACTGAATTTAGTGTAAAAAATCTCCCAAAAGAAATCAGACCTTATTTCTGATATTTTAGAGAAAGTCATTTATAACTGAAAATTGTTTTACCATATTACATCGGGTATTAAAAATGCATCCTCATATGCTTTCAGTAATATATACCTTAATTATCTTTTAAAAAGTAAATACCCTTGCCTTCTCAAAAATTCTTTATGATGTATATTTTGACCAGGTCAGGACTATAGCCCTGTGAACATTTAAACAAAAATGCCTATTTGATAGCTCCACTACAACCAGGAATCAGAAATCCTTCTCAAAATGATGTATCCTTGACTTCCTGAAAAGTCTTCTTAAAAAGGGACAAATCATAGATTAAACAGCAGGAAAAATATAATGAAAATATGGTTTTTAAAAGAACAAAAAAACATAAATAGAATGAGCATGAATAATAACTTACTATCATCTCCAAGCTTAGAAGCATATTCATTAATTAATTCCTCTCCAACTTCCACAATTTGCTCACTATTTCGTGAGTTTTCTTCTCTCCATTTTCTCATTTTATCTCGCATCTCTGAAAAAAATAAAGTTTGTTATTACGTATATATTTGATCATTGTCAAAAAACTGACAAAGAAGTTGAAATCAATTTTTCAGGAAAATAAGGTCATATTAATGTAAGTCTATGGCATTTCAAAGTTGATAAAGCAGAAAATCAATTTAACAAGAGCAACAGACCCTTTAGAAGATTAAAAAGACATTACAACTGATGTTACAACTGTAAAAGTAATGAATGGCATGAGTCCACCACAAAGACCTTCCAACCCTTGAAGCAACCATGGATTTTAATTTTTTTGAAGTTACAGACAACTTGCAGAATTTGATAAAAGCTAGGGATTATTTTCACAGAAAAAAAGAAATGCATAAAATTATACATAGAAATCTCAAAAATCCAAGGTGCTCCTAAAGCTCACCTACTCATTCAAGGATGCAAAATTTCAAAATCAGGGGGTCATATCTGGCATCAGCACTGACAGGATACTCATCACAAAACTTCCTGAATATCATTACAACAGTACATACAATGTATAAGGATATACAACCATGGAAGAAAATAAACAACATAAAAAAATCAGAACATGGGGTGCCGTGGCTCAGTCAGTTGAGCGCCCGACTTCGGCTCAGGTCATGATCTCACGGTTCGTGGGTTCAAGCCCTACATTGGGCTCTGTGCTGACAGCTAGCTCAGAGCCTGGAGCCAGTTTCGGATTCTGTATCTCCCTCTCTCTCTGACCCTCCCCTGCTCATGTGGTCTCTATCTCTCTCTCAGAAATAAATAAAACATTAAAAAAATTTTTTTAATCAGAACAAAGGAAATCTTTTAGTTACATACATAAAAATAAATGGAAAGAAGAAAGCAAGGTAAATAGTACTTGCAAACAAAAGTGTCACAAGAATAACTTTGCATATTATAAAATAAGAGTATGGGGCACCTGGGTGGCTCAGTCGGTTAAACATCCAACTTCGGCTCAGGGCATGATCTCACGGTTCGTGGGTTTGAGCCCCACAACGGGCCCTGTGCTGACAGCTCAGAGCCTGGAGCCTGCTTTGGATTCTGTGTCTCCCTCTCTCTCTGCCCCTCCCCTGCTTGCACTCTGTCTCTTCCTCAAAAATAAACATTTTTAAAAAATTTAAAATTAAGAGTGAACTGAAAAGTTTCAAAAAGCATTTTGGTAATAACAGAAATAATAACTGAGAAAAAGAAATAGTACCTAATACAGTAAACAAAAGATCCCTTTCTCATATAATTAAAATAGAATGAATTGTCCAATTCACCAATCACATACATGCTTTCTTACTACCTCTGAAAATCTAACATACTTACTCACCTTCTCCTTCTACAGATAGATGCAGAATAGATTTAAACAATTAAATTGTTGTTGAACACATAAGTTAAATAAACTATATGACAGACCCCTAAAGAATAAGTATAAAACAAGCACAAGGGATTTTCACTACTTTTATATGCATTATCTGAGTCCCTAAAGCTCAAAGTCTAAAAATGAAAATAAAAATCATTAAGATGAAAATAGACCCTATATGGTCTAGCAAATTAAATTAATACAGTTAATTCCTTCTACTGACAACTGGAAATCAGCTGGACTCTCACTCTGTTTGGGATTTGAACTGAATCTTGTAATTTTGAAGAGGATATGAACAAACAAAAAAGCAGATTATTCATACTCCACAAGTTAAGGGCTCAGTCCTACAAAACTGCCCCACTTTCACATCAATCACAAGTCAGGGCCACCATTATTTCTGACCAACTCACTATAAAGTCTGGGGTTCTCACAACCTCCTTTTCAGGTTTGCTAGAATGACTCACATAACTTGGATAAGAACTCACTTACTCTGCAGGAACAGTAAAATGGAAGAGATACACATGCAAAGTGAAGGACGAGAGGGGAAGCAGAGGAACTTCTATGCTTTTTCTAAGCTAATCACCATCTCAGCACCTGAATGTGCTTACCAACCCGGAAGATCTCCAAAACCTATTGGGGGGTTTATAGGGTTTCATTCCATGAGCATGACTTATCTCCAGATCCTCTCCCATCCCAGAAACTCAAGGAATGAGACTGAAAGTTCCAATCTTTAATAAGGGACTCTGGTCTTTTTGGGTGACCAGCCCTCAAATGAAGCTGACCAGCCCTCAACTGAAGCTAACCAGCCATAGATCGTCTCATTAGCATACAAAAAAGATACTCTTATTCTAGAAACTCCAAGTCTCAGAGGCTCTTGTGTCAGAAACCCAGGAATAAGACTAAATATAACCCTATCAACCCTATCATTCAGGAAATTTCAAGGGTTTGGGAGCTCTGTGACAGGAACTGGAGGCAAAGACCAAATACATATCCCTTATTATATCACAACATAATAAATGTTAACTTTAGATCCACAGCATGAGTTCTCAGAACTCATTCAAACACTATTCCCTATACCATGGTTCACTTACATAGTCTTAAACCCACATTCACTTTTACCCTGGCAGATTAGAGTAAATGCCTTGGGGATATAAATTACTTAGTGTTTTGCAGCTATGTTCCATTACACTGCACCCTTGCCCATTTGTTGACACCCAAATTAGGCTAGCATTCAAAGGGCCAAACTATCTTTCTAGGTCTTACCTTGAAAAAAAATTACCTTCAGAAAACATATGTTATATATATATATATATATCCATAAATATGGATCTTTAGCTTAGAAGTGAAGTCTCAGGGTATGTTCCATGAGATCTGGGACCCTGCCTATCTTATTTAGCACTGTATCCTCAAGAACTGGAACAGTGGTGCAAAGTACTCAGACATGTAGACATGTATTTAATTAACATGTCATTTAGTATATAGGCCAATAGTTAAAGCTAGGTATGGATAAGATTACCCAAAGAAGGCATTTAGTTTTGGACTCTTTGAAGCTGATGAGACCTTTGAACTTTCTCTTCCCAGAAATATGTACATGTTTATAACACTAAATTTTACATATAATTTCAGGGAATTCAAAGACCACATAAAACACCCTTCCATCAGTCAGAAGTCTACTGATCTCAGGCTTAATAACCATTGATAAAAGATTAAGTAGAGCGCTAAAAAATGAACCATTAAGAACACCAAAAATCAAGGACCAAATGGGTATAGAAAACTCACAAAAGAAAGGTCTAAAAAGAGGAGACCCTTAATGTTATTATGATACCAAGGAAAGAATGTTTCATGGAAGGAGTGATCCACAACAACAAATATAGTATAGATGTTAAAAGAAAAAAAAAGAAAAAAAAAACCCACATTCATTAGATCTGGCAATAGGTCACCCTAGAAACCCTACTGGAGTGATAGGGAATGAAACCAATTTATGGTTGAAGGACTCAATAAAACGAGAGAAAGTAGACATAGCATAAACAACTAAAATCTCTTCAAACATTTTTATAAATATGTTTTCAACAAATATTCATTTAGTGCCTATGACAGGCCATTGTGCTAGACATCCTATCCATATATCCTATTTTCAAAAATCTTGACTATACTCTTTTAACAACTCTTTTCTTTTAAAAAATGTTTTTATTATTTATTTTGAGAGAAAGAAAGCACCCACACAAGTGAGGGTATGAGCAGAAAGAGAGAATTCCAAGCAAGCTCTGCGTAATGTCAACACAAAGCCTGATGTAGGGCTCAAATCCATGAACCATGAGATCATGATCTGAGTTTTCTACCTACAAACACATAAGTAGTAAGTTCTCTGTGTAATAAACATCATTAATTTTCAACTGGCTGAATAAGTTAACTATACATTCTACTTTTTTTATAAATCCCAAATGAGGAGTGTTAGACTTACTATATGAATCTTTTATAGACCTGATAAATTTTCCTATCACAAGAATTACAGTACTTTTTGAATAAGTCATTTCCAAAGCTTTAATTCATGACGCTATTCAATGAAATGTGGTTCTGGTAAGGTGTGAAACCTTCATTTTACAAACAAGCAAATATATCCCATTAGTACAGTAAGCTGCCTAAGTCTAAGATACTACAGAAATTATTCCAACACTAGAAAAATGACTTACAGTCTTTTTGTAAAAATGTGTTCATGTTTATTACTGTTATTAACAATTCATTTAGTCAACAAGTTATTACTGATCTCCTCCAAAATGTCTAGCACAAGAACAAGATCTGCCTGGTTTCTCCCTTCATTCTAGGAGACAAAATTCTAAAACTTAACAAACCGAATAAGTACTTCAATAGTATGAGGACACAGAGTTAAAGGACTAGGGGTATATTTTGTTGCTTTTGCTGTTTTTTTTTTCTTTTTAAAAAAATTTTTGTGGAGGAGTAGGGTAGGGTAGTCAAGGAAGGCTTTCTGAAGTATGTGGCCTATGAAGAGAATTCTGAGGAATGGTAATGGATAATGGTAGCAAGTGTAGGACAAGAAGGGAGAAACACTCCTAATGGAAAAAATAACATTTGTCCAGCCCTAAGATAAGGGGAACATAAGACGTTTAGGGAATTCAACAAAAGCCACCATAACCAGCTCATACAGTAAGAGGGTAAATAGTTTAAGATACAGCTGGAGACACAGACAGGACGTAACCTATCTTTTTATAAAAACTTAATAGTTTAAAAGCACTTTAATGTTTTCTTTTTTGTTTAAACATGTGAAGTAGTTAATATTTATTATTCTAAATCTAATTATATCACTTCTCCTCAGAATGCCTACAAGGTAAGGTCCAAGTTATTTGTCTGCTGGTAGGTATGATAGTTACACACACCTACTTGTTCCTACCATCTAATAAACCCATGATAAACATACCTTTAAAGTAGCATTTTCTAGGGGCACCTGGGTGGTTCAGTCGGCTAAGTGTCCAACTTCGGCTCAGATCACGATCTCATGGTTCGTGGGTTCAGGCCCCACGTAGGGCTCTGTGCTGACAGCTCAGAGCATGAAGCCTGTTTCGGATTCTGTCTCCCTCTCTCTCTGACCTCCCCTGCTCACATTGTCTCTCTCTCTCTCTCAGAAATAAATAAAACATTAAAAGAAATTTTTAAAAAATAAAGTAGCACTTTCTAAAATGTATGAAATACTTGAAACATTTTTAAAGTAGCATTAAAAATAACAGCCACATATCTTACCATCTGGCTACTAAATATCCTGACACAAGCCTTTTAAAACTCTGTATATACAGGTTTGTCTTCTCCATTAGACTGTGAACTCCTTGAAGGTAGGGACTGTGTGCTTTTTAATTCGATATATTCAAGATCTAGCACTAAGTACTTAATACTTTTATTATAAGGAATTGCCCAAATACAAATAGAATAGAAATAACTGAAGTTCACATTGCACCAGAGGCCACAAAACCAGTAATAAATTATTGAATTTGGTTTAAGTATAAAGGAATTTTACTCTTTTCCATATGTTTGCAATTTTTTAATACTGGGATAGTCATATATTCGCCATTAAATGGTCAATATGGCTTTCAGTCATCATGTTATTAGGTCACTGTTTAAACATCCGAAGAAGCATTTACTAAACAAATAAGCTGTTTAAGTCTGTTAAATGCTGGGAATATAAATTTCAATTACACAACTCTTATTTCTTAGAGAAACTCTTAACTCTCCTCTTAGCCATGCTCCCCACCGAAGTTTTTAGAAGGGAAAATCTCTTTTATAGAATTGGTTCAAAGTCTGGCTTCTTCCAGATTTAAAGTTACACTCTCCACCTTAAAGTAAGATAGGGAAAGAAGCAGTTCTTTACCCCTTCATAACAGGGATTACTGGCAGGAAGTAAGAAAGTTGTGTTACGTGCATAAATGTGTTTTCAGGGGGAATGCGGCAGCGAATAATTAAGAGAAATCAGAAAACCGGTTTGCAGAGAGAACAAAATGTAAATCGGCATGTAGAAGAATTGGATTTGTTCATGAGTCTTCCACAGACCTTTCCAGAGTTGTAACCCTTACAAAGCACTGAATAAAGGGCCTTCCAGGCCCTGTATTTCTTGGGTGCTGGGAAGCTTCAGCAAGCAACTATCTCGCTTCCTCTGCGCCGCCCAGCAGCCACTATTAAAAGTGTGACAGACCCAGGTCCCTCCCGCTTTATAAAGGAAGCTGCCCTGGGCCATTGTACTTGCGCAGAGGTATGTGGGTCCCTGAGTCTATCGATGAGCACAAGCGGTGGGTAACACCGCGGATTCTAGTCCGTGACTGGGCCACGGAAGGGGTCGGCCTCAACCTCCACCTCAACTTGGCCCGTCCAGAGAGCTCCAGTGCAGAAGACAGACCGGAGAATCCACGTCTCCACGGGCAACGGGCACTGCCGAAACGCTTCCCAGGACTTTTGGTCTCTCCGCACCCGCCCTGCCCCAAGTTACCTTCCCAAGTGACATCGTAAAGCTCTGAGACCTTCGCCATCTTCTCAGAACCTGGAGGCAGGGGGTCAGAGGGAGGGGAAACACCGTCACGTGACGTACGACTGGGTGGTACCGAATTACGACTCTATTTCTCATTGGCCGAGAGAGCGGAGGGGGCGGGTTCCGCCGCGCACGTGCACGCGGCTCAGTGGAGGAGCTGTTGGGGAAGGGGGCGGGGCAAGCTGGGCGGCGAGCCGCGCTCCGGGACTCTGAGGACACCATGGCTAGCCGCCGGAGGCGGGAGTCGGCCTGNCACTCCCTAATCCAGTGTCGTGTTCTCTTCGTGTACTGCTGCAACGTAACATTCTGCTCCAAACCTTTATGGTCCACAACCTTCCTACTCCCTAAACAGGATTTGCTTTCTATTGCCTTTTGAATGTTCGGCTAAACTGATACGCTCCAAAATGTTTTCTTAATCTCTTTGAGGGACTAATTGAGATGCTACCTTTATACGTAAGGTTTGTGTGGCCGAGGACTTCTTGCTGTTCACATGAATGTCTTCGTCCCACGCTGGATCACTGTCTGCCACTCTAGATTTGAAAAGTCGTAAGATCAGCCAATATGTAACTCCTTATAATTAAATGAATGAATGAAATACTGAATAAATGTACGTATGAGACCGTCAGAGTCCCTGCATGTCGCTCCTCTGTAGTCTCAAAGGCGGGGGGCGGGGGCGAGGGCGAGGAGGAAGGCCTCTTTTTCCTCACCCTTTCCCACCAAGCTCATTGCTTTCAAGCACTTTTAGACGTAGTTTACTAGAGCTAGGAAGAAATGTCCGGAGGAGAAGCAAAAAAAATAAGTTCAAACGCATATATTTAGTATTTAAAATAATGGAAACAAAATCATAAAGAGAGAATATGTAAAGTGAGGAAAAAAGGCTACAAATCGCTGTAGTAAATGGTCAGTGAAGAAGAGGCAATCAAGATAAGAGAAAGGAGAAATGAGAGTCATGTCCCACAAGCCAAGAGAGTAGAATTGAAAAAGAAAAAAAAACTATCAGTGGCACCTGCCACAGAGAAGTTATATAAGGACAGAGAAAAGACTATTGAACTTACAAAATTGGAGTAGATTGTGAACAAGCTTCATTTTCTCCAAACTAAACGGACCTTATAGAAGCTCTTCATTCAGAAAAATTAAAAACCCTCCTCACTCAGAAATTCACATATTTGGGGTGCCTGAGTGGCTCAGTCACTTAAGCCTCAGTCTCTTGATTTCAGCTCAGGTCATGATCTCACAGTTTGTGAGTTCAGGCCCCAGCTCAGAGCCTGGAGCTTGCTTCCGATTCTGTGTCTCCCTCTCTCTGCCCCTCCCCTGCTTGCACTCTGCATCTCTCTCTCTTTCAAAAATAAATAAATATTTAAATATTTAATTAAAAAATAAAAGAAATTCACATATTCCAATTCTTCAATAAAACAGCCTGGTGTAATGGAAGCAACAAGGACTCGATCAGACAGATTTGAGTCCAAGCTCCACTATTTAGTAGCTGGTTGACTTTCAGGATGTGACTTTCAGCTGAGCATCAGAGTTGCTCATTTATAAAAAGAAGTTAATTATATCTATATGAAAAGAAAATGTCTACTTTGAGTTGTTATCAAGAGTAAAAAATAGTGCATGACACTCTCATGGAGGTACCAGTCCTTTATAAATATGCTGATGACTCCAAAACTTCTCCTCTGAAACCTAGTGTGGCTTTTTTGACATATTCATTTAGATAGCTAACATGCATCTCTAAGTTAGCATATCCCAAACAGAATTCTGGATTCCTGCCACCATGCCCCCACCCAATTTGCCCTTCCCGACTGCAATTAATGAAACTGTCCACCTAGTTGCACAAACTAAAATTTTATAAAGTATTGTTGATTCTCCGTCCTCTGTATGCGAATTCTATATTGTACTTCCAAAATTTTTCCAAAATCTATTTGCATCTCCACTGCTACTACTTCAGTCTAAGCCACAACCATCTCTCCCGTGATCGCTTATGGCTCTCAAATGACTCCCCCAGGCAATAAAAATATACTGTAAACACCTCAGTCTAGTTTACAGGATTTTACTCAGTCTGGCTCTCTCCTACATCTCTTAACTCATCTAACAGTCTTTCTTCACTAGACCCAAGCCATTCTCACCTACTTCCTATTCCTCAAACATGCCAAATTGCCTTGAGTCTGGCATTTGCCCATTACCCCTTTTCCTGGAATGTTCATCTCCAGATCAAGTGGCTGTCTTCTTTTTGTCATTCATATTTCAGTTGCTTTTAAAATTACTATCTACTTATCAAGAGGCCTTTCTGGACTATCCAATAACAAGTGGCTCCTAGTTAGTGCCTTTTGCATCATTATGACACTTATCACTTTTTCTGTTTACTTATTTTCTGTATTTTTCATAATTAAGTTCTTTGAGAGTATGGACTTTGTTATTTTTAGCTATGTCATTTTAACCTAGAAAAACACCTGGCATATGGTAAATGTTTGTTGAATGAGTGAATTAGATACTCAAAAAAATAATAGCTCATGTAAGTGTTAGGATAATATTTCATAGTAGTGAACATATGAATTCTACTCCTTGGTCATAGATGGGAGGTTCTCATTTTATATCTAATATTTTCCTAAAAATTATAAATATAGTGAGTTCGGGACCATACCTATCCGTTTTACATCGCCCAGCCACTTACCACAGTATGTGGTATATGTATTTGTGACATACATCTACAAATTACTATTTGTACTAAATTGTTTATGCCCAACATTTTGTTGGATTTTTTTAAGGGGGTGAAAGCCCAGAGGTATCTTTTAAATACTTACAATGGATATTAACAATTACAACGAACTAAGGGAGTAAATGTTCTCAGACATTTCAACTAAATGTCCTTGTAACTAGCTGCTACTGTCTCTCAGACAATAAACTATGTGACACTGTATTAAAGGAGGTCACTTTCAGTATTTTTTAGCTGGAAACTTGAATGATTTCATTTTAGACTTAAAAAGTATTTACGAATTGTTAAAACTGTATTTTTAAAACGTTTTTTTGCCTGCAGTCCATATTAAGAAATACATTTTACATCACACAGTATGTATAAATATATATAAAACTGAAACATTTACCAACTAGCCTTACAATGTGTCATGCCCTCTATAGTTTCTATTCAAATTGAGTCAGTTTCATTTTATTTTCTGAAAACACTAGTTGCAACCCATTAATGGGATAATGTCAGTACTTTGAAAATGATTGGACATTGTATATGTTTCCTAATCTGATGCCCTGAAGTGGTGTTTTGCTCAAGTTCTTGCCACGAGTAGGTAACAAAAATGGTAAATATATATGAAGGAGATCAGCTGTTTAGATCCTAGATAAAAGATGAAATCTTCACAAGAAAAATATACTTAAGGGAAATTTTTTTACCAATAGTACCCTCTGAAGTGGGAAAATGTGTGTTTATATGTTGTTACATTTTAGATGTCTAATAAAACATACCCTCTTCAGGCAGTCAGGAAAAACCTGGTATGTCAGTGACGAGACTTTTTATTCTTCTTTAACATTTTATAATATAATTATAAATGTAAATTGAAAGAAATATCTTCTATAGATAAAATCATAACCCTGAGAATATAAATAAGAGTGTACTTTCTATAAATTTACTTTTATAAAATACTTTCAAAATGTTACCTCTCACCCTCTCCTTTGAAAAAGAAGCTTTCATTCATGTATGTTAAAAATATTTAATTCCAGGGGCGCCTGGGTGGCTCAGTCGGTTAAGCGTCCAACTTCAGCTCAGGTCATGATCTCACAGTTTGTGAGTTCGAGCCCCGTGTCAGGCTATGTGCTAACAGCTAACTCGGAGCCTGGAGGCTGTTTCAAATTCTGTATCTCCCTCTCTCTCTGACCCTTCCGTGTTCATGCTCACTCGTTTTCTCTCTCTTTCTCTCTCAGAAATAAATAAAACATTAAAAATTTTTTTTTAAATATTTAATTCCAGGGGCGCCTGGGTGACTCAGTTGAGCGGCTGACTTCAGCTCAGGGCATGATCTCACAGTTGTGGGTTCGAGCCTAGTGTCGGGCTCTGTGCTGACAACTCAGAGCCTGGAACCTGCTTCGGATTCTGTATCTCCCTCTCTCTGCCTCTTCCGTGTCCGTGCTCTGTCTCTCTCTGTCTCTCAAAAAAATAAATAAATAAATATAAAAAATAATTTTTTTTAATTTAATTCTGTTTCTCTGACAGAAGGCTCCCCAAGCATTGGTGACAAATATCAAGGAAATATCCCAGCAGCCAAATATTGGATCATACCATGTTAAACTCCATGGGAAATACTATCTCATTTAACGATCTCAGTAAAACAATGAAAAAAGCACATGATTGTCATCTATGACGTGTCTTTTTTATGTGACACTATTGTATGATTTTCCTTTTTTTTGACAAGCTCATGTTTGAATAGTTAGAATGATAATACATCAGAATGAACTCGATTCAGAAAAGAATAACTTTGAATAAGCCTATATTTTCTTTGAGATGGGATAAGCTCTATTTATTAAGCCCAATTGGCCCACAAAGCACTTTGGAGTGCTTTCATGATCAAAGTTTACTTAATTCAATTAATATCTTCTGACATTATGAAACACTAAAGCAACTTCTTAAGAGTAATAAACCTTATGACATTTACAATATGGACATCATTTAACAGGACGGCGCATAATACCATTTTAATTGAGTTTGCAATATCCATCATCATCATCAAATCACTTATTTAGAATATACTATCTGTTTTGTATGTCTTAATCATGGTGAATTAAAATATCCCACATTATGTGGCACAGTTTATAACTTCTATTTACTATGACAATTATCCATAAAAGTCAATTAGCCCCAGTACAACTTTCATATAAAATTTACTATAGCTTTTAAATCATGTTATTGTTTCTAATTAGTGAATCATAACCATAAGTCCCTTTGTATTTAAGGGAAAATATTATTTCATCTTAATTCCATGTCACTAGATTTTCACTGTGACACATTCACATTTGGAAGGAAGTTCTCCTTAGGGTTTTATTTACCAAATCCAGATTAACACGGAGTTGTTTTAGGAATCTTCTGAACATTGTTTTTTATTACATTTTTTACAGATTATGTAATCTAATATGGTCTGTCCAAGCAGGATAGCCAATACCCTCTTTACTGGCACAATTGTAGCATTTAAGCACTTCTAGTTTTTCCGTCTTTGCCATCATTTGCAATATATATTTTTTTAAATGTTCCAGCAGTTCATTCTACATCCCAATTATATTATTTTAGAAAATAAAGGAGAGTCTCTGGGAAACATTTTCAGTGAGATCACTTTGGTCCTTTCACAATGGAATTCACAAACTGATAATTACCGCTTTGTGCCATAGTTGTAACAGTGAAGAGGAAAGTACATCCAGAAAGAGTACACCCAAAATTTTTCCCACATGAGCAATAAATTAGAGCTGTTACTTTTTTGAGATTTATAACCATACTTAAGAGTCCATGTTTTAAATGATATTTAGTTAATTTCCCCAAAGTGCATATTCTGTTCTGATATACACGTACATCTATGCATATGAAACAGTCCTTGTGCAGAAATGGTTTTGTAAACATCCTTTTTGGGTACCAAACATCCAGGAGTCTTTATAAACTTATGGTGACCTGATGGTCTCTGGAGCCCATCTAGACCTCATTTTCTACAATAGAACTATAACTAGATTCTTTACTTGAAAAAATGTTCAAAAAAGTATTTATTCATAATAAATAAATTGCATTATGGGTAAATTCCCATAACAATATACTGAGTATTAACTGATACATTTTTTTCTAAGTACATGTTATTCTGTTAACAGACACAATTTTTGTTTTTCTACAGTTTCTCCTGTAATTTGTTAGCACCACTCTAGCCACAAGTGTCTTAAGCTGTTTATTCAAACCTGTCGTTCTGATGTATCTTACCCTTGCCATCAGGCCACAAGTTCATTTCCTTTACGGGTCATCTTTTTCTCTCTATGGTCATGCTGATCACCACTGGCTAGAATTGACTTAAATACCAGTAGCAACACTGAGCACAAAGTGTCCATCTTATCTTACAGATCATAAATTATATGCATTTTTGCACATACAAGAGCTTTCTTGGTGAACTCCATGGATTTATTTGGGAAAAGGCCTGGTTTCTTGGCAGAATTTCACTAAGAAAACTGCCCATTCCCCGAGATCCATTCTACCAACCTCATCCATTTCTATCTCATACCTGTAGAAATAGCACAATCTCAAATGGTATTTTTAAACTTATGTAACATAATTTTTAAATTCTACTTAAAATTCTTTTTTCTTAATTGAGTATAGTTAGCATAATGTTATATTCTATTCAGGTGTACAGTACAATGACTCAACAATTCTATACATTACTCAGTGCTCATCATGAGAAGTGTACTCTTAATCCCCTTTATCTACTTCATCCATCCCCCTAATTACCTCCTCTCTGGCAGGCACCCATTTATTCTCTGTATATAAGGGTCTGCTTTTTTGCTTGTTTCCTTTTTTCTTTGCTTGTTCTTTCTTAAGTTGCACATTTGAGTGAAATCATAACGGTGGTTGCCTTTCTCTTATTTCACTTAGCATTATAGTCTCTAGGTCCATGTATGTTGTTACAAATGGCAAAATGTCATTCTTTTTTATGGCTAAGTAATAAAAAATCATTACTTCTGTATTAATTGTGCATTTTCTTAGTATATGCGCTGCTGAAGCAAGCACTAATTGTGCATTTTCTTTATCTACTCATCCATATATGGACACTCGAGTTGCTTCCATATTTTAGCTATTGTAAATAATGCTGCAATAAACATAAGGGTGCATATATCTTTTTGAATTGTTTTTGTTTTCTTTGGGTAAATACCCTGTAGTGGAATTACTGGATCATGTGGTAATTGTATTTTTAATATTTGGGGGAAACTGCCATACTGTTTTCCACAGTAGCTGCACCAACTTACATTCCTACCAGTAGTGCACAAGTGTTCCTTTTTCTTCACATCTTGTCAACACTTGTTATTTCTTATCTTTTTGGGATTAATTGTTCTGACAGATATAAGGTGATATCTCATTGTGGTTTTTTATCTTAGAACTGTGAGGTAAGAAGCAATAAAATTGTGCTTTAAACCTGCAACTCCGTTCAAATTGCTGCCACCTCACTAGAAATTTTGTGAGCAATAGAATATTTTAACTTCCTTCTGCCATTATACTTCCATTACAGATTCCTTTGCATCTTTTAATAATGGGTTTGAGCATTTCTATGGGTTGGGTGGGAGCTGCAGCCATCAAAGGAGGGGGTTTTCAATTGATGCAGTTTTCTAGCAATAGCAAGATTATAGAATATGAAACATAACCTCTATCTGATCTTGAGAAGACATCAGACAAACCCAGACTGAGAGCCATTCTACAAGAATAACTGACTAGTATTCATTAGAGAGTGACAGTGACATACACGTTCTTCTAAGCTTTTAGACAAATGTTTAGTCCATTGATAGATTTTAATGTCATATATGTGGTGGCATTAAGTGTATAGTCTTAACAGTTGTGAAAGTCCCCAAAGTAGTTTGTATTAATTACAAATTGTACATACCATGTTATAGAAGGTGTGGAGTTTCATTACATTCCAAGGTAGCAGCAATGGATCATTTGCCAACACATGTCTACATTGCTCTCTAAACCCAGGTTGCCTAGTCTAGCTATGTAATTAAGCAATTTGAGCAAGTTATTTTAACTTCATTGAACCCTAGTTTCCTCATATGTCAAATGAGCATATTAATACTTGTTGATTATAACAAGTATTACAAGTAATAAACAATTTCTGACACAGAGTTTGATGTATGGTATAATACTCTACAATTATATACCAGTTATTGAATACTTACTGTCTATCAGGCCCTTTACAAATTGCTCTTTGTCAATTATTTTATTTAGTTTTTACAACAACCCCACTTTGCAGATAAGGGAATACTTTGGAGAGGTTAAATAACTCCCCCAAACAAATTATGATATACCGCTTCCCAGAGTAGGAGCTTAGTAAAAAATACCTTCGTCATTTTGTTACTCTGGGAAGGGAAAGCTTGGGTGGGGAGAGTTTTAAGACCATGATGCATATTTGATGCCCATGAAAGAAAAGAGTAGGAAGTTAGAATAGACAGAAAGAGCTTCGAGCCATGATTTAGATCTGACAGAGTATTAGCCTGATCATTAAAAAAAAAAAAAAAAAAAAGCTTCTGAGCAAAGAATACCCATCAGAGGAGAACCTACATTGGCCAAAAAATGACAAGGCCCTAGGACCACCACAAGCTCAGTTGTTGGCTAGGGGCTGCCTGCTCAGAGGCTGAGATAAATTTTGAAGGCTTTAATAACTAAAGGCTGTCAGCTTCCTTGAACGCCTTGCAGTTGAATAGCAAGTTCTTTCTTGAAGTAAGATTCTAACAGTGCAGATTAGCCCCCACAGGAGGCATTATTATTATTATTATTCCATTCTGGATGTAATCTTCCATTTTTGTTCAGAGGTAAATCTCCTGAAAAACTAGCTAGACTCCAAAGCTGTTTAACATAGCTATTAGACATGGAAATTTAATTTCAACTCCACAGAATATCTTCCAGTTTATGATTAATAGCTCAGCAATGGTTGCTTTGTATTGAAGAAAAAAGTGGTATATTATATATAGCCCACAGAGACTTGAAAATTTGCTTGTTGTCTTATGAGACACTGATCAGGAATTATTCATTCTTTTCTTGGTATTAGAATTTATGCTACAGCCATTGATAAATTACCTAGGATTTCATATTTCTTTCTTTTTTCAGTCAGATTCCAAATACATACATGTAATTTAGAATTTTTAAACATCTTTCCAAGAATAATAGTATAACTGAAAAATGGCAGCAGTTCTAAAGTTTTATAACTCAAGATCTCCATAAAGTACTAGAGAATTCGAAAGATACTGCACTCACGATGCCACTTGATAATTCACTGAGTAGGTGCCATACTATCATTAATGATTGCTTGTTAATAAACTTAAGTAAGGCCAAGTTTTATTAATACTTTCCCCCAAAACACAGAAAATTGATTATAGGTCTGAAATATGAGTGGTGCATAAATCCAAAGACCCTCGCCATCAACCCTTCTGAATGCCAAGACAGTCCTAGTTAGCATTTGCTCTGCTGCACAGATGCCCTTCTAGAAAGGGTATTGCAAGTGCTTTATATATTCACCTGCCAGAATGAATGATATAATGAAATTGGTGCCTAATGGGAGGAGGCACACTGCTTTCCAAAGTCAAATGAATAGCAAAGTTATTGAAAGAATATACCTTTTAAAGAAACAAAGCAACAAAAGAGTAGTGGTGAACAAAGGAAAACTCTAGCAGTTATTTTCAGGGAGCAGTTAGATGGGACACAAGCTGTGAATCAAGTTTGTAAGAACAAAATATGCATTTTTATAAAACCCAGTTTCTATTTGAGTACCTTCTTAGAAGAAGACAAAAATTTAATCTCAGTTTGGAATTTGCCCCTGCATTGCTGTCTTCTTTTTCAAAGCTATTCTGACTTGTGTGAAAGTGATATTTAGATATCAAACAAACCATGGGGCAAGGTCACTGACTGTGATAAGAGCTTTCAAGATGGTCCCCAACGATTTTCACTTCCTCTTTAGCACACAATGCATGGCACCTCCCACAATGAATATGGGTGACCCATGTTATCAATAAAATATTTCAGAGATGATGAAGTATAACTTTTGAAGCTGTAATAAAAGACATTGTAGCTTCTGCTTTGCTCTCTCTTAGATCACTCTGGGGAAGAAAGCCCCCATGTCATGAAGACAATCATGCAGCTTTACAGAGAGATCCACGTAGTGAGGAACTGGAGTCTCCTGCAACTTGCAAGTCATGTGAGTGACACATCTTAGGACTGGTCCTCCATCCTCTCAAGACTTCAGACTCAGCTGATGTAGTGAGTGCAAACTCATGATCTATGTTTAGCCAGAGCAGCTCAGCTAAGCTTTGCCTAAATTCCTGACCTACAGAAACTATGTAAGAAAACAAATGTTTGTTGTTGCTTTAAGCTGCCAGTTTTTGGAATGAAGTGTTATATACAACAATAGATAACTATTACACCAAACAGAAAGGATGTAGATACTGGTATTAGTGCTTATGCAGCTTCCTGGAGCCTCCTCTGCTATTTGAGGTATTATCCTTGGGTTTGGGGAGGATAGGTGATTCTGGGTAAATGGCTATTTATCAGTGAATGCAAAGTACTTTGATAATTTATCAACTAGTACAGCCATACCCGTTCTATATCAGTCATGCTTATGGAGTCTCAAGGCATTGGGAAGCCCACTTGGTCTTCCAGTTAGCGGTACAGCCCTTGTTTCTCTCCACAAGTGCCCCCAGGTCTTGAGGCTCTCCTAACTACTTTTGGATCGCATGGGAATTTGAGGTTCCCTCCCTATGCATATTTCCTTTTTTTTTTTTTTCTCGGTCCTTTCACCTCCTCGAGATCCTGAGGCGACATAAGGCTTCTCTCCCTAGAAGCCTCCAAACTTGAATTTTATCAGTTCGCCTTGAGACTCCGTTTCCTTAGTACTCTGGCCTCCATTCCCCAACCCTGTGAGAACAATATTTCAGTCTCAAGGAACATACCCCTTCATCCTCAGTGCTTTATGCCCCAGGCATTGTCTTGTGATTTTTCCAGAGGCACCTACATATATCCTCTCTGATGAGTTTTGAAAACCAAAACCAGAGAGATGAGGTTCCTGACTTCCCAGTTTTCTCCCTGACACTCCCTGAGACCGTAATTCAGGGTCTGGAGGAAGGTGAGGCAAGTTTCACTTTCAGAGAGATAGGCAGAAAAAGAGAATATCACTTCTTACCTTAAAAATGTTATCCCACTCACCTGTCTCTAGAGAAATTAATATCTGCCCACTAAACAACTGTTGTACTGGCTGGGACAGGATTATTTCCCCAAAGTTCAACAGCCTCTAATTATAGCTGTTTGCTCTAATTCTATGATGATTAAGCAACACTTTGGTTTGTTTTTCCAAGTACCTAGGCAGGTACTTGAAGGAGTTATTTTCCTCACAAAACCTGGGAGGAAATAAAAAAGAGTATGGATACTATTCTTCATATTTTGTATCTTTTTCCTACAAAGATCGTTGTCTGACTTCCCCAAGCTGGGGCTAGGTACCCTGCTCATATGCTCCAGAATTCCTTCTCCCTAAAAGCACTTATCCCACTGTATATAATCATTATATGTCATCATTTGTGTCTATCACTAGACTCTAAGCTCCATTCAACATTTGTGTGTCATGTTCATGATCAGTCCCCAGGGACTCAATAATTATCTGTAGAAAGGCAGAAGCTCCATTAGATCAATGCTTACTAATTTGGGGCTTTATGACCCAGTAAAATTTCCAGGAAAAAGGTGAAGGAGCCAATATAAACTGCCAACTTTTTATTTTGTTAAGGGAGGACATTAAAAGTAATAACAATTTACTTTTATTAATAACAAATTTCACATAATTTTATCTTAAAATTGCTATTTTAACACCAAAGGAGTTATAAGATTTACTAAAGAACAGTCCCTGAAAAGGAGTAAGTTTAGCTTCTTTACCAGAGACCAGTTACAACTTCTTTTTATTTCTTAGTTTATTGTCAAATTGGTTTCCATATAACACCCAGTACTCATCCCAACAAGTGCCCTCCCCCATGCCCATCACCCCCCTTCCTTTCTTTCCCACCCCCATCAGCCCTCAGTTTGTTCTCAGCATTCAAGAGTCTCTCATGGTTTGCCTCCCTCCCTCTCCCCAACTATTTTTCCCTTCTTCTCCCTCATGGTCCTCTGTTAAGTTCCTTCCAATCCACCTATATGTACAAACCAGTTGCAACTTCTATCTGAATTGGCACCACATGGCAGACATATTTAAGAACTGCTGAAACGTCTTAAGTCCCTTCCTACTTTCAGATGGATAAAAGTCGATTTGAAATAATTCACGTATTTTCAAGGTGGCGACTTGTAGACTTTTTTTAAGGAAACACTCCCAAATAACTAAAACTTGTTTCCTGTTCTTACTATCTATGTCTTTAAAGAAAACAAAAGTCACTGAATGTCTTGGCACATGATTCTTAGCTGGGACTTACTAGCCTCTTCAACATTTCTGGATTCAAAACACTGAAGGAGTGAACATATTAGAAAGTAAGAACTACTGTAATTTTGTTTGTCTTTGAAACATGTTCAGGGAAGGGCTGCTCTAGTCTGATCTAAGAAGAAAAATAAAATTATAGTTGAAGTATCATTGCATGACGCAAAACATTTCTGGCAAATTTATGTTGAATATAGCTCTTGTCTCATAAATTCAGCAAAGTTCATTTTGATTAAACTGTGCACTAAAGCAACATAAATATATTATTATTGTTTCATTTTACAAATCAGAAAAATCCTTGACAAAACATCAGATATGTAAAGAGCATTTTCATTAGAACTGGAGCAGAAGGTACTGTTATCACTGCAAATAGGTGTGGTATCGACAGATGGCAAAGACAATAAAGAAAACACAGAAGCCATGTTTCTATTTTAAATGTCACTTATTTTGAGAACCCATGGGATAAATTACAGCAGCCTTTGGAAAAGGAGAGACGTTAAAACTGGGAGATGGAAAAGATGAAGTCAGTGATGATGTAATCTAGACCCTTGATGACACAGGAGACTCCCTTAAAGATCCCGCCTATATGCTGTGTCTGTTGTAAGGCTTCAGACAAGGACAGATTTCTGAATCTGAATTATGCCTTCATGAGTATCTTTCTCCTTATTTTTATTTTTCTTTGTATTATAACTTCCTTGCTGTCCTGAGGGGAAAAAAGAAAAGAGGCCTTAATATTCTGGTTTTAGTCCACTTTTTCATAGTGTAGTACAAAGAATAGAATACTGAAAGTAAAGACATGTTATTTTCTGTTGTAAAACAATTTCACAAGTAAATTTCACAGCTGAAGTCCAGCCTCTCAAAGAAATAGTAGATAAACAACACCAACAAACAGGAATAAACAGTAGAAATCTCATGAATTATAGATCTCTATACATTATAAACTGTCCAGATGAATTATGCTATTTATACATAGTGCTTTTTGCCTCATCAGAATTCTTCAAAATAAAAGAGCAATACATTTGACTCTGGTTTGAAACACACAACATATAAAGTAAAACTTGTGAAAAGTAATCTGTTTTAACATTGATCATCCCAACTATGATACTACTGAATATATTAACTTAAGGAACAATTGAATGGCCACAAATGGTATTTATGATTATTATTAATGTAGCCTGATTCAGTATGAGAATGGGGCACAAGACCACATTTACACTATGTATTTTTAAAAATGTAAGCTAGTCTTGCAGGTTTTCATTTAGTTCATGAATAGCTTATAATACCTTGAGCCATTAATTTTGAACAAAAGTTTACCCATTTCAAAAATGCTAGGAAATGAAAAAATGATGTTGATAATAATTTTTTGAGAAGTGCTAATGATAAGAGTTAAATAGTTTAAACTATCAGGAGCTAAATTTGGTTTATTACTTACAAAAATTGTTATAATTGTCAGCAAGATATCACTAAGCAGATACTTAAGTGTCAACACAGACAAGATTACAACCGGAGCTGCATGCTAAGCACAATTAACTGAAAATCCAAAGTTCAACCAGAGTACACTGATCTGATTCTGAGAGTTCTTCTCTGAAATTTCAGATTATAGTCACTTTAGAGCAGGTACATGAGTTAACTTAAATAGACAATTTATTAGTTAGAAAAAATAAATATATTTGTTTAATTTGAGAGGGGAAAAGGTGTGTATTACTCAATAAAGTATAAAACCACTTTCTGTTGAAAGACTTAGGTAGCTAAGCTTCTGAAGTATATCTTTGAATTACCAGTGGGCAAAGCTAAAAGGAGACAGTTGTTGGGGCGCCTGGGTGGCTTAGTCGGTTAAGCGTCCGACTTTCGCTTAGGTCATGATCTCGCGGTAGTGGGTTCGAGCCCCGCGTCGGGCTCTGTGCTGACTGCCAGCTCAGAGCCTGGAGCTTATTTCGGAGTCTGTGTCTCCCTCTCTCTCTGACCCTCCCCTCTTCACGCTATCTCTCTCTCCTAGAAATAAATAAAAATATTAAAAAAAAATAAAAGGAGACAGTTGTTTCTGAAGAAATTGTCACTAAGGGATAGACACTCAAATGAAATTGTAGGCACACAATTAGTGATCTAAATAAATATATGACGCAAATATACAGACATGCCATTTCTCACAGCTACTGCCAAAAAGAAACTCTATCAAGTTTTTTCAATTGCAGTTAATATATTAAAACATTGATATTCCTTGGAATCCTAAAACTTTGACTTGATTTCTCACTTTACCAATTATTCATAACATGACCTGGCATTGGTCCTTGACTATCTCATTTGATAGAAGATGGTAATACCTACCTTAGGGTGTTATTAAGAATATTAAATGTGAAAATGGCTATCAAAGTATAGCACAATACCTGACACATGAATAAAATAAACTTTAAGTGGTTAAAAAATAATCACTGTGATGAAGTTATTTCATGGACTAGTTCTATTTTGTTTTCCATTCATCATTCAGCTCTAGTACAGGATGATCTAGCAAACTGTGTAATACTTCCTTGGTGACAGCTAAGTAAAAGCCTGAAGTAGATTTGAAAATAATATCTTGGAAGAAACAAAGACAATTGCTATTTGTTACATTTTTATCCACACTTTACTAATCCATCTACTTTAAATTTATAAAATCTGCAGGCAGTTGTTCTAAATTTTCAGCCAGATAGCCAGGAAGCTCAAATTGTTTCTTGAGTTTATAAAATAAACAACTGCCTGCTCGAAAAGAACATGTCCGTGGGGGTGGAACATGCCTCCGTGGGTCAGTCGGTTGAGCATTCAACTCTGGATTTCGGCTCAGGTCATGATCTCATGGTTGGTGAGATCAGGTCCTGCATAGAGCCCCACATTGGGTTCTGTGCTGACAGCTCAGAGCTTCCTTGGTTTTCTCTCTCCTCTCTACCTGCTCACTCACTCATGCTCTCTCTTGCTCTTTCTTTCTCTCTCTTAAAGTAAATAAATAAACATTTTTAAAAAAACTCTTTAAACTAACTTGTCCATGAAGATGTGGAATGCAACAATATTATAATCACATCTGTTCTCACATCTCTTCCCACACATAACAAAAACCAAACCTCTCTAACCCTTAAAAACACTACTGATAAACCCTGCCAACGAAAAGATTTTTTCTTCTCTTTCTTCTCTTCAGAATTTCTCCTAATGTACTTAAGGAAAAAAAAGCCAAGATATAAGTGTCATTTAACATAATTTTACTTTTTTCAGCTTAAAGAGGAGGTGAAGCAGTTCTCAAGAAAAGAACATATGGGATATTTTAATGAGGGCTAACAATGCTAGTTCAAATAGCTTCCGTGTTAGAATCTAATATATTTCTTCCAGCTCATCACTTATCCCAACCCTGTTACTTAATGCTTATCTACATAGGATATATATAGATGCAAATGCAAGAACTGGCTTCACATAGTTAAAAATATAAATATAATTTTAATCCTGTAATATAAAGCAAAACAACAATACATTGAACAATAACTTCTGAAAACTTTTCCTATGACACAGTGTCTACTCTCATACCATTAATAGCCATAATGAAAATCTTCAAGTAATAACTCACATCACCAGGGAATCATATTGGCCTTAAAATACTGGTCATTTGTGGTAATGTTTCTAGGATGAAAAATAATACTAAGAAGTTTCCTATAACTTCCCTAATTTAGAACTTTCATACGTGTGAAGGAAAATGATTCAAAAACAAGAAGAGAGACACACATTCTTCCTTATGCTTTTCACATTTCACCGCTTTATTTGGGATGCCTGGTAGTCAGTCTAATTTGGAGTGTCTATTTTGTTTGGAAGAACTAGACTAGGAGTGGAAAGAAACCTTCTGAGTCCTTATCAAGAAAGCTGGAGAGGTAAAGCAAGTGCGTTAGTCAGTTTGCCTATTTGTTAATCTCTTCTCCTCTTCCACAATCCCTGCCAGTGAGTATCAGGTCACATGACAGATCCCCCAAACACAGACCACAGCTGATTGGATTAATTGTAGGTACTTGACAAGCTGAACCAATCAGATTCATCTTCCAACATTTGGAATTAGAGTTTAGAAATTCTACTTAGCAGCTTCCGGCCATTTAGGGAGACCTTGGAATGGCCATGTTTGAGCTTGCAGAAGTGAAAGAGAAGTCTCTATAGAGAAAGAAAAAAAATTGATTCAGGTACATAACAAAATGAATAAGAGTTCTTTAGTCCTGGAGAGAGAGAATAGAGAGAATGAAATCAACAACCTTAGATCTTGATGGCATTGTTTCCTTGTTCAGTCTCTCAAAACACCTGCCCCTGAGTTTTTTAAATAGTGTTTTATCTGTTAAATGAATTCCCCTTCATTACTTAGCTAGTTTGAGTGAGTCTCTATTCCTTACAACCAATGACTAAGGTAAGAAGTAAGCCTAATTTCACTTGGAAACAAAGTTTTACAGAAATATATTCTTACAGTTACTATTATTAATTTGGTAGAATGTGTATGACAGTTTGGATCTTTTGGTTGTTTTTAAAAGGTAGTACAAAGATGCCAAACAAAAGCATAAATTAATGAAGGCATTAATATAATGTGAAAGTAAGAGAAATATTATTTGATCATACTAAAAAAAAAATCTGTTACCAAATAGAGCCCAGCTTTACACCTAAAAGTTCTTATATAATATTTAAAGTTTACATATAAATGAAATATGTAAGTCTTAACTGTTTTCCAGTCTCTCTCACCCCTCGTTATAATCTTGGATTTTCCTTTTTATACTATGTAGATTTTTATTTTTATAAAATATATGTACATAGTTTTTATTAAGGTAAATTTTGCTAAAATAATTATAATAATGCCAATCTTCTTCACCCAAACCAAATACTGAATTCTTCTAAATATGTTTCTCCTGCTATTTCTGTATTTCTAAATAATATAGTTTACTTTTGTCTCAGTATAGCAGTGTTATCTCTGCCACTGCTTTTCTTCCCCTTTGCCTATCTTTTTTGCTTTTTTTCAAAGACCCAAATTTATTCAAACACCCAAATACATTTTGCCATCATAGGCCAAATAGAACACAGCAATTCTTCCTTACGTCTCTACAACCTTCATTTTTTCCTGGAATTAGTAACTACTTAAAGTGTTCTTTTGCCAGTTTTTATTATTCATTTATCTAAATTTCCTGTAGGTTTTCAATACTGTTTTTCAGTGTTCAGTTATCAATTTCTTCTTCGTCTGCTTTTATTTCTCTTCTATGCCCTGTTCCAAGCTGGACTGTTATTTTTTTTTTTAATTTTTTTTTTTATGTTTTATTTATTTCTGAGAGAGATAGACAGTGTGAGCAGGGTAGGGTCAGAGAGAGAGGGAGATACTGAATCTGAAACAGGCTCCAGGCTCTGAGCTAGCTGTCAGCACAGAGCCTGACGCAGGGCTCAAACCCACGAACTGTGAGATCATTACCTGAGCCGAAGTCGGACGCTTAACCGACTGAGCCACCCAGGCACCCCCAATCTGGACTGTTCTCTATACATTTCAGTTCTGGGGAATTTTCTTTAGATGTAAGTAATTCTTTAGATAATTTCATTCCCTCCATTTTCTTGTTTGAAAGTTGGAGCTTTTGTTGAATCTTCTAAATTCTTTGTTTTTCATTTCTTGTTTCCCATCTCCTTGACCTTCTTGTTCCACTTTTTGGGAAATGTCTTCAATATTATCTTCCAAATCTTCCATTAAATTGGTCTTTTGGGCTACCTTATTTTTTTATTTCTAAGTCTTCCTTGTTCTCTGTGGTTTTTTTTTTTTTTTAAATAGCATGCTGTTATTGTTTTAGTTAGCAGTAATCATCTGTTATCTCTCTGAGAACACTAAAGTACGTTCAGCTCCTTTCAGTGTCTATTTTCTTTAGATGTTTTATTTTTTCTTTATCTTGTCTAATGTCTGTCTTTCATGTTGAAGACTTTACTCAATATCTTGTGATGCTCAGCTGTCTGTTTCATATTTAACTGTAAGCCACTAGAATGCTATATGGAAGCACTATATGTTTATGATGAATAGGGTGCCTACTTTTTTTAAATTAGGATCTCTCAAAGTCCGTTTCATTCGGTCTTTTCTTTAGAGTCATTTGGTTCTCCAGAGAAGCATTCTCTTATTCTTCTACCTGGGTGGATATATGTCTCAATATCCTGTATTCCAGGAGCAGAGTACAGAAGGGGGCTAAGAGTCCCACTAATCAGTATAAAAATTGTGACTTATCTTTTTGGCTTCAGCCACATTTCCCTTCCCATACTTCACATTGATTAGTGGTCCAAAGCCTCTTGAATGTAGAAAATAATCCAGAAATTAAAACATTGGTATCCTCAGAGTAGAAGGTGGAGAGCATTACTCAGCTTCGGAGTATAGGGGAGTAGACAAAATCTGAGGATCTAGCTACTTTCAACCATTTTCCTTATTTTTACCACTGAGGGTCACTACCAACTTCCCCAGTACCTTGTGCCTCAATGTCCTAAATCTGTCCAGGTTTCTGTAGGGCAAATTAGACCAAAAAGAAAAAAGGAAGGAGAAAAAAGACAAAAAGCATGTTTTTTTCTAGATAACGTCCTATGTATGCACCCACATAATAACTTCATTTACTGAACACCACTCTCCATCTGCTTTCTATCTCCCAGAGAATTCCATTTAAATCTCTCATCATCTTCATCTCCCTTCATTCTTTTTTGTTCTCTTTTTATTCCTTTGCTTTATTAGTGCTTCAAGAGGATGAGGAAATCAATGCATAGTTAATCAGAAGTTTTCTCCTCATTTCATGTAGTATAAATTTAGATTCCCTTCTAAAGGATTTCTGCTTTGCTCTTACCAGGTCCTGAGTTTACCCCCAGGATAAAATACTTAAGGGATTTCAATATAAAAAATCCAGAATTTTCCTGAATTTACATAAAGAAATCTCAATTACAATGTTCTATAGTTTTCCTTAAACAAAGAGCAAGATATTAGCCAACAGGGAAAAGCACACCATAATGGTGGTAGCCACAGTTGGCAGAACTATGAATTTTTCGTCAGTGAACACAATGGCTCAATGAGTGGAACAATGATTCAGTATGATCAAGTTGAGTGATGAAGCTCTAGGGATGCCCCCAGAGAAGGAGAATGCCATGTGTTGGTCACTGATCCTATTAATGTGCTCTGCTCTTTAAACTGCAACCTTAGGGGCACCTGGGTGGCTCAGTCAGTTGGACGTCCGACTTCAGCTCAGGTCATGATCTCATGACTCGTGAGCCTGAGCCCTGCGTCGGACTCTGTGCTGACAGCTAGCTCAGAGCCTGGAGCCTGCTTCGGATTCTGTGTCTCCCTCTCTCTCTGACCCTCCCCTGCTCACGCTGCCTCTCTCTCTCTCAGAAATAAACAAAACATTAAAAAAAATTTTAAACTGCAGTTTTAAAAATACAGTATAGAATTTTAGTTTAACCAAAATCACTTTTCATACTGGAAGTCATCTGAACTTTTAAACATTGGCCAAAGTTTTCAAATTACTTTATCAGAGTCAGGAAAGTCTGGTTGTAAACTATACGCTAAGTAATATCAGATTAGTTAGGAAAATAGCTTAGTCCAGTTTAACAACTAAGCCTGCCCTTTCTTAATTTCACCCTGCTTCTGCCACCATGTCATAGGTGCAACCAATCTGCGGTCCTTGAAAAAGCATTGTGCAACTGTGGGCTTAGGCCAACGTTCTTCCAGATAAACCCTTATAATTTATGCTGACTTTTTGAGTCTCCCAAATCCTCATGCACATAAATTTTCCTCTGCTATTCTTTTATAGATGCCACATAGTATAGTTAAATGACCACGGTATAAAGAATAAGAGAAGTTTTAGACTTAGTCATATTTTCTAAGTTTCTGTGAGTGTCAGTTTCCCAGAGTTGTGTGAGTCAAATGACGGATATATGAAAATGCCTTGTACATTATAAAGAAATATGTATAATCCACAAATAAATTCCACTAGTTTTAGTTTTTAGAGTGACACTGAGTGATAATTCTGTTTTAGGAATGGATATTTTAATTTTTGTAATAAAAAGAATTTCAATGGATTAATTTAATGGGCCTAACTTTTAATATAGATATTATGACTTCAGGGACACCTGGGTGGCTCAGTCAGTTGAGCATCCCACTTCAGCTCAGGTCATACTCTCAAGGTCCATGAGTTCGAGCCCCATGTTGGGGTCTGTGTTGAGTGCTCGGAGCCTGGAACCTGCTTCAAATTCTGGGTCTCCCTCTCTCTCTGCCCCTTCCATGCTCATGCTCTGTTTCTCTCTCTCTCTCTCAAAAATAAATCAATGTTTAAAAAAATCATGAAAAAAGATATGACTTCAGAAAAGAAAAATACCATAAGGCCATCTCCAAGTTATGTATTTTTTGTGACTAACTATAGTGTTTTTTAGGGCTGAATTGTGACCCCCACTCTACATTTATATTTTGAGGCTCAACCTCCAGCACCTCAGAATGTACCTTTATTTGGAGATAGCACCTTTAAAGAGGTAAATAAATTAAAATGGGTTTGTTAGGCTTAAAACTCTATGCCAATATGACTATGTCCTTACAAGAACAGAAGGTTAGGACATAGAAGACAGGGAGAAGATCACAACTTACAAGACAAGAAGAGAGGCCTAAGAAGAAACAACCCTGTAGACACCTTGATCTCAGACTTTCAGCTTCCAGAATTGTGAGAAAAATATAAGCCACCTAGTCTGTAATATTTTGTTCAGTGAGCCCAAAAACCAAATGAACTGTTTTAGTGTAAAAAAAAGGAAATGTCAGTCATGTCCCTGGATAACATGCATCCCTTCCTAGAATTTCACTAATATCCAAAAGGTTATTTCTTAGAAACAGAAAAAGGTTGGTAATTTTATTAATTTAATGTTGTATTTCACAGTATTCCTTATTGTGTTTAGTTTAGTTTAAATTCTACTAATAGATAAAGTGTCAATGTTTTATACCTCATGAATAAAGCTGCTATGTAGTCATGCATTCTGTAGCATCATCAGGGTACACATGAGATTAGCTTTGTTTTTTTGTTTTACCAGATGAAATGTACTGAGCTAAAAGCTCAAATACAGCGAGTATGCAAGCCATTCTCCTGGAAATTTATATGCATATATATAAATTTATGTGCCTGTATTTGTATATACACGTATATAGTCAATAAATTAGAAAGATCTAGGTGGGAGATACAAATTAGCATAGTTCTTTGAAAATTAGCATAGTTCTTCATTTATATTTAAGACCACTTGAATTTTTGAAATTGGTAGTTCAGACATATTAGGTTATTAATATTTAGGTTATTATTTATTGATAAATCAATAAAAACATTTTAAAAGTTTGAATTTACTGATATAACCTTACTTGTTCTAATTTATGAATCACAGGAAAAGAGGACAACTGTATTTTATTTAGCCTAGATATAACAAATGTCAAATATTATCTCCCTGAACATTGAAATATAATCTTCCTGTCTTTTATTTGTCCCAAGGTATTTAATATACAAGGAGCTTATGTTTGATATAAGTAATGTAGAGTAAAAGGAATATTATCTTGGCATATTCCAGTTAACCGAATGCCCTTATGGGATTTCTGGTTACTTTTTTCTTAGTTAAGAAAAACAGTAAAGGGACGTAAAATGTCCTGTATGACTGAGTTATTTTTACCATTTGGAATAGTTTTGCAGCATGCTGGAATTGCTTGGTTTTCAGACAAGTTCTTTGGACTGAAAGATATCCTAGAATCTAGAAAGCCATTTTATTATGTAGAAAAATAAGATATGTAGAAAATTAAAGACTGTTAACCTATTTTTGAATAAAGACTCATAAGTCAAAGATAACATAGGAATCTAAGAAAAGTAATAGTAACAAATGAACATAAGCTGTTTCCTGTAAACAGCATATATTCTGACTTCTCTCTTGTTGCTATTTGTGAGTTGTTTGTGCTTTTTCCTAAGACGAATGCCTGCACTTGATCACTAGATTTCATGCCCCCCCTTTTTTTTTTTCAATTCAGGCTGTCATTCCAGTAATTTTTCCTTCTCCTGCTTTATCATTCCTACTCTTTCTCATGGATTATAAGCAATAAAACATCATGGCTTCTCACATCAGACTTTTGCACTTCCCTTTCCCCAGCTGTCTGTTATCAAGAACACAAAATGATGTTCACCTTTCTAAATACATACACTATTTCACATTTTCCCCCCTCATCTTACTTGGCTTAAGAGCAGCATTTTAATTGGTTTTTTTTTTTAATGTTTTATTTATTTCTAGGAGAGAGAGAGAGAGAGACAGCGTGAGCAGGGGAGGGTCAGAGAGAGAGGGAGTCACAGACTGAAACAGGCTCCAGGTTCTGAGCTGGCAGTCAGCACAGAGCCCGACGCGGAACCCAAACCCACGAACCGCGAGATCATGACCGAAGCGAAAGTCGGACGCTTAACCGACTAAGCCACCCAGGCGCCCCTTAATTGTTTTTTTTTTTTAATTGTCTGTGAGAGAGAGTGTGTGTGTGCACAAGTCAGGGAAAGGGGCAGAGAGAGAGAGAGAATCTTAAGCAGGGTCCACACTCAGTGTGGAGCCCCATGTGGGGCTTGATCCCATATCCCTGGGATCATGACCTCAGCAGAAATAAAGAGTCTTAACACTTAACTGACTGAGCCTCCTAGACACCCCAAGGGCAGCATTTTAAACAGTGACTTTCAGGACACTCATTCTTTTGGTTTTCTTCCTACTCTACTGGCCACTTCTCAAACTCCTTTATTGGATCCTCCAAATCTCTTTGACCCAGCAACATTAGAATGCCCCAAAGCTGAGTTACTGAACATCTCTATAATCTCATCCAGATACATAGCTTTAGTGCTCGCTTTGGCAGCACATATACTAAAATCAGATACATAGCTTTAAATGTCATCTACCTATTGATGACTTCTAAGTTTTTTCCCACCCCATATTTCTCTCTTCTGACTTCATATTATCTAACTGCCTACTTGACATCCTTAATTGGATGTCTGAAAAGCATTTCATACTAAATATGGTTAACATTGAACTCTTGTATTCCATTCTTCAATCTGCTTTCAAACCAGTGTCTGCGATAGTCTCCCCTTTCTCCGTAATGGCGGCTTCAAATTTTCAGATTTTCAGACCAAAAAATGTTATAGTCTTTCTCACATCCAATCTGTCGGTAACTTTTGGCTTTTCCTTTAAAATATATTCAGAATTTATTACCACTGGTTGTTCTTACCACTGCTTATTCCAACTGCCATCTTATGGTTTCTGCTTAACTCTTATAGTCAATATAAAAGCCAGAATAAGCCTTTTAAAAGATAAATTAGATCCTATCATCTTTTTTAAATTAAGTTTTTAATGACAGTATAGTTAACATACGGTGTTATGTTAGTTTTAAGTGTACAATACAGTGATTCATCTATTCTATACATTACTCAGTGCTCATGATAAGTGTAACTGTTTAATCCCCATCACCTACTTTACATGTTTCCCCACCGGCCTCTCCTCTGCTAACCATCACTTAGTTCTCTATAGTTAAGAGTCTGTTTCTTGCTTTGTCTGTCTCTCTTTCTGGATTTTTCCTTTGTTCACTTGTTTTGTTTATTAAATTCCATATATGAGTGAAATATTATGGTATTTGTCTTTTCTGAGTATATTTCACTTATCATTATACTCTCTAGCTCCATCCATGTTGTTGCAAATGGCAAGATTACATTCTTTTTTATGGCTGAATAATATTGCATTGAAATATATTTACTATATCTTTTTTATCCATTCATCTATTAATGGACACTTGTGCTTCTTCCATAATTTGGCTATTGTAAATATTGATACAATAAACAGAGGGATGCATGTATCCCTTCGAATTAGTGTTTTTGTATTTTTTGAGAAAATACCAAGTAGTGTGATTACTGGATCATACAGTAGTTCCATTTTTAACCTTTTGAGGAACCCCCCCATACTCTTTTCTACAGTGGCTGCACCAGTTTGCATTCCTATTAACAGTACACAAGGTTTCCTTTTTCTCCACATCCTTGACAACACTTGTCATTTCTTGTAGATCCTATCATGTATTTACTCAGAAAACTTCAACAACTTCTATCTTATTCTTAATATAAGGCATTATAGCAGCCTACTAATGTTCTTTTTTTTTTAATATTTTTATTTATTTCTAGGAGAGAGATTGAGACAACATGAGCAGGGGAGGGTCAGAGAGAGAGGGAGTCACAGACTCTGAAATAGGCTCCAGGCTCTGAGCTGGCAGTCAGCACAGAGCCCGACGCGGGGCTCGAACCCACGAACCGCGAGATCATGACCTAAGCGAAAGTCAGACGCTTAACCGACTAAGCCACACAGGCGCCCCATAATGTTCTTGACTCTTAATTCCTCCTTGCCTCTGCTTCAGCCTCATTGGCCTTCTTGTTCATGAAACATGCTAGAAATGGTACACCGCAAAGCTTTTCCCATTGATTTTCATTTTGCCTAAAAGAGCGCTTCCCTGCATTCTCCCACCTGCCCACCATGTCCCCCTCCACCCCTCCCAATCTCCTCCCTCACCTAGGTCATTGCATGGCCTGTTCTTTCTCTTTGCTCCAGTGCCACCTTAGTGAGAGCTTCCATGGTGACTCTATTTAGAATACTGTAACTCAGAAGAAGGGAACTCCTTACATTGCACTCGCTCCCATATCTTGCACGGAGAAGGCCTGAAGCCATAGGAACCCTTAATGAATCCAGGAGTTTGGGAGGAAAAGGAGACAGAGTCCACTGAGAAAACCTTCTAGCATGAGTGCGAACTGGGGAAGATAAAATCTAGCCGGGACCAGAGACACAGAAGGACAGGGGCGATCCCCCTCTGCAGGCAGTTTAGAGGGGAAAGAGAGTGGCCGAAACTTCTCAAGACACTGTCCCTGCCGTTGGGGAACAGAAAAACCTCTGCTCAGGACACAGAGGGACCCGGTTTCCTGCTCTCCAACTGACCCTAGGCGGGACGCACTCATCCCAGGCGACCCCCGGGGAAACTGCTCCTTGCGCGCGAGCTCAACCTGGAGGGGACGTGCGGCGGCCCCGCCTTTGTGCTTCTGGCTCAGCTGGATCCCTAGAGGGGAGGCAAAGGGCTTAAAACTGGGAAATTTGCCCGCGACTTCGACTTTGTGTTTTGGGCGACGAGACACAGAGGGAACCGGTTTCCTGCTCTCCAGCTGACCGTAGGCGGGACGCACTTGTCCCAGGAGACCTCCGGATGAAACTGCTCTTTGCTCCCCAACCCGACCTGGAAGAGACAGGAGCAGCAGCTTCTGGCTCAATCCCCAGGGGGAAGGCAAGAGGTTTGGGACTGCCCTGAAGGGATCGCCTGCGAATTTGTGTTTCCAACAATTTCAGTGGGGCACGAGGACTGGGATCTGGAAACGAGGCCTAGCCTGGGATATAGAGCACAGCCCACCTTGGCTGCGCCCCCGGCACAGGGAGTTTACACACCCAAAAAGGTGAGTTACAGCCCTTGGTTCAAGAAGGGACTGGAGCGCCGACACTCTTCTCCCCACAACAACCAAGGCAGGACTCCCGAGGGATGCATTGGATCAAACCACGCCCATCCCTGCTAGAGAGCTTCCCTCTTCCTTTTTTTTTTTTTTGTTTTGTTTTTTGTTTGTTTGTTTATTTTTACCGGAGCCAGGGAAAGGCCAACATGGATGCACTGCCCTGATTAATTCTGTTCACTGACTTGCTTAAACAGTCACATTTAATCCATTCTCTAGATGTAAATTCTACACCTACCTACTTTTTCATCTCATTCTCTCTGGAGTAATCAGACTATATAGTTTTCTGGGTAACACCATCATCATTTCTTTCGCTACTTCTCCAAACATATTCCACTCTTTTGATCTTTGAAAAAAGCTTCTTATTCCTTCTGCCTACTCATTTCATTTACAATTTCGCCTCATCCCTGCCCTGTCATTTTTCTCTTTCTCTATGCTTTTCAACCAGCACTGCATACACCCAGCTGTTTACTTGTAGCTGGGAAATCTGGTTATATGCTTTAAACCGTTCTTTTGGGTTTCTTCTTTTTTCCTTTTATTTTCTTCCTTTTTTCTTTTTTATGTATTGTTGTTTTTTATTATTTGCCTTCCCTCTACCCTCTTTTCTCTTTACTTTCTCGTTTTCCCGTTCGGTTTGCATGTTTGTTGGATTTGTCTGTGTGTTCGTGTGCCTCTGTTCCCTGTGTGTTTGTCTGTCTGTTTTCTTCTCCAGGGCTACCTCAAGAAACAAGCCAAAGTACACATGGTGGAGAGTCCCAAATATCACTATGACTAGGAAAATAAAATAACCAAGGTCTCAACAAGAGAGACCAAGTGATACCATTCAAAGAACACTTTCTGAACGGATAGGCCCTGGATAGACAAAGAGCCTTCTTTGGTACAGCAGCACTCACAGGTGCAGAGAGCATAACAAACTTTTAAAACTAACAAGAGATAGAAAGCTAACCAAAATGATGAAACGAAAGAACTCTCCTCCAAAGAACTTCCTGGAAGAATTGACAGCTAAAGAGCTGCTCAAAACAGGTATAAGCAACATAACTGAAAAAGAATTTAGAACAATAATCATAAAATTAATCACTGGGCTTGAAAAAAGCATGGAGGACATCAAAGAAACTATGGCTACAAACACCATGGAGCTTAAAAATAGTTATGATGAATTAAAAAATGCTATAAATGAGATACATAATAAACTGGAGGTGTCCAATGCACGGACTGAAAAGGCAGAAAGGAGAATAAGTGATTTAGAAGACATAATTATAGAAAAAGAAGAAACTGAGAAAAAAAGAGATAAACTGATCCAGGAACATGAAAGAAGAGTTCAAGAACTCACCAAAACAATCAAACGGAACAATATCCACATCATAGGAATCCCAGAAGAGGAAGAGAGAGGGAAAGGTGCTGAAGGAGTCCTGGACCAAATTATAGCAGAGAACTTCCCCAATATGGGGAAGGAAACAGATGTTGAAATCCGAGAGGCACATAGAACTCCCCTCAGATGTAACTTGAATCGATCATCTGCACGACATACCATAGCGAAACTGGCAAAATATAAGAGCAAAGAGAGAATTTTGAAAGCAGCTAGGGAGAAAAGGGCCCTAACATACAAAGGGAAACCTATCAGAGTGGTGGCAGACCTATCTACTGAAACTTGGCAGGCCAGAAAGGAATGGCAGGAGATCTTCAATGTGATGAACAGTAAAAATATGCANTATTTCAATAATAATACTGAATGTAAATGGACTAAATATCCCAATCAAAAGACATAGGGTAGCAGAGTGGATAAAAACAAAACCCATCTATTTGATGTCTACAAGAAACTCATTTTAGACAGGAGGACACCCTCAGATTGAAAGTAAGGGGATGGAGAAATATCTATCATGCTACAGGAAGTAAAAAANCGAGACTCTCTGAGGGAAATGTTGCAAGGAACACAAGATGCTAGAGCAACACCACAAGCATGAATCCTACAAATGGCACAATGACTCTAAACCCATATATTTCAATAATAATACTGAATGTAAATGGACTAAATATCCCAATCAAAAGACATAGGGTAGCAGAGTGGATAAAAACAAAACCCATCTATTTGATGTCTACAAGAAACTCATTTTAGACAGGAGGACACCCTCAGATTGAAAGTAAGGGGATGGAGAAATATCTATCATGCTACAGGAAGTAAAAAAAAAAGCTGGAGTAGCTATACTTATATCAGACAAAATGGACTTTAAAGTAAAGACAGTAACAAGGGATGAAGAAGGGCATTATATAATAATTAAAGGGTCTATCCATCAGGAAGAGCTAACAATTAAAAATGTCTATGCACCAAATATGGGAGCACCTAAATACATAAAACAATTAATCACAAACAGAAACAGTCTTATCGATAAGAACGTGCTAATAACAGGGGACTTTAAAACTCCACTTACAGCAGTGGACAGATCAGCTAGACAGAAAATCAATAAAGACACAATCGACTTAAATGACACATTGGACCAGATGGATTTGACAGATACATTTAGAACTCTAAATCCTGAGGCTATGGAATTCACATTCTTCTCAAGTGTGCATGGCACGTTCTCCAAGATAGATCACATACTGGGACATAAAGCAGCCCTCAATAAATATAAAAGAATAGAGATCATACCATGCCCACTTTCAGATCACAATGCTATGAAACTCGAAATCAATCACAGGAAGAAGTCTGAAAAACCCCCAAAAACATGGAGGCTAAAGAACATCCTACTAAAGAACGAATGGGCCAATCAGGCAATTAGAGAAGAAATTAAAAAATATATGGAAACAAATGAAAATGAGAATACAACTATCCAAACCCTATGGGATGTGGCAAAAGCAGTCCTCAGAGGAAAGTACGTTGCACTCCAGAACTATTTCAAGAAATTAGAAAAAGCGCAAATACAAAATCTAACAGCGCACCTAAAACAACTAAAGAGAGAGAGAGCAACAAGAGCACCCCAAACCCAGTAGAAGAAGAGAAATAATAAAAATCAGGGCAGAAATGAACAATATAGAAACCAAAGAAACAGTTGACCAGATTAATGAAACCATTGAGTTGGTTTTTTGAACAAATAAAATTNTAATGGAATAGAATAAAGAACTCAGAATTGGACCCAAAACTATACAGCCGACTAACCTTTGACAAAGCAGGAAAGAACATCCAATGGAAAAAAGCCTCTTAAACAGATGGTCCTGGGAGAACTGGACAGCAACATGCAGAAGAATGAAACTAGATCATTTTCTAACACCATACACATAAATAAACTCAAAATGGATAAAGGACCCGAACGTGAGACAGGAAACCATCACATCCCTAGAGGAGAAAGCAGGAAACAACCTCCTTGACCTCCACCGCACTAATTTCCTACTTGACACATCCCCAAACGCAAGGGAATCAAGAACAAAAATGAACTAGTGGGACCTCATCAAGATAAAAAGCTTCTGATGGCAAAGGAAACAATCCACAAAACTAATAGGCAACCAACGGAATGGGAAAAGATAGTTGCAAATGACATATCAGATAAAGGGTTAGTATCCAAAATCTAGAAGGAACTCCCCAAACTCCACACCCGAAAAACAAATAATCCAGTGAAGAAATGGGCAGAAGATATGAACAGACACTTCTCCCAAGAGGACATCCAGATGGCCAACAGACATATGAAATGATGCTCAGCATCCCTCCTCATCAGGGAAATAGAAATCAAAACCACACTGGGGCACCTGGGTGGCTCAGTCGGTTAATCATCCGACTTTAGCTCAGGTCATGATCTCACGGTTCGTGGGTTTGAGTCCTGTGTCGGGCTCTGTGCTGACAGCTAGATCAGAGCCTGGAGACTGTTTCAGATTCTGTATCTCCCTCTGTCTCTGACCCTCTCCTGCTCATGCTGTCTCTCTCTCTCTCTCAGAAATAAAAAATTAAAAAAAAAATCAAAACCACACTGAGATACCACCTCATGTTAGTCAGAGTGGCTAAAATGAGCAAATCATAGGACTCCAGATGCTGGCAAGGATGTGGAGAAACGGGCACCCTCCTACACTGTTGGTGGGAATGTAAACTGGTGCAGCCCCTCTGGAAAATGGTGTGAAGGTTCCTCAAAAAGTTAACAATAGAACCCCCTATGACCCAGCAATAGCACTGCTAGGAATTTACCCAAGGGATACAGGAGTGCTNAAACTTAACAGAGGACAGTGGGGGGAAATAGTTGGGGAGAGGGAGAGAGGCAAATCATGAGAGACTCTTGAATGCTGAGAACAAACTGAGGACTGATGNTTGGCAATTAATATACCCCTTTTTGCTCTGATAATCCACAGTGCTTCTCACCATCTCATATGATGTGCAGTTTGTTTATTTAGTTTTGTTTTTCCTGCCACCCTTCACTAGAATATGAGCCGCCAAAAGAGGGATGGTTGTTTTGTTCACTGTTGTATCTCTACAGCCTAGAACAGTTTCTGTCATACAGAAGACATTTAGTGAACNATTCCCTTCAGTTGATGTAGCATAATTTTTTAAAAAACCATCCTGTATTATTGGCCAATTCAGTTTATTTATTTATTTTTTAAAATAACCATAGTTTACTTTTATTTTGATAAATCATAGCCAATTTACTTTGCATTTTTCTCTCTATTACCCATAGCCTAAACATAGATGTTCTTTCTAATCATAGGATAATACACTTTTAGAGCTAGAATGGACCTTTTAAGGTGAAAAATTGCTTGGCCATAATGGACTATTTATTGAACCTCTTTGGACCTCAGTTTCCTTATCTGTAACTGAATAAGTCAAAGTCAAGTATTAAATCAAGCTCATCTTTTAAATAAATATTCAATTTGTATATCTGAATAGTAGGAAGATTCATTTTAGTTCTTGATCCAATATACCAAAAACTGAATCACTTTTACTAGAACAGTTGAAATTGCTTTCCATGAAGGAAAATTTCCTTCTAGTAGTTTAAGAGGTATAGAGAAGGAGGGGCGCCTGGGTGGCTTAGTCGGTTAAGCGTCCGACTTTCGCTTAGGTCATGATCTCATGGTTCGTGGGTTCGAGCCCCGCGTCGGGCTCTGTGCTGACTGCCGGCTCAGAGCCTGGAGCCTATTTCGGAGTCTGTATCTCCCTCTCTCTCTGACCCTCCCCTGCTCACGCTGTCTCTCTCTCTCTCTCCTAGAAATAAATAAAACATTAAAAAAAAAAAAAGAGGGATAGAGAAGGAGAATGAGGGAATTCACGCTGGGTGTTTATTTTGTTAATAAAATGGGGGGTGAGGTCTTGAAACAAAAATAAGATGGATAAAAGTAAGAATGGGCATTTGGAAAAAATGGAAAAGATCCAGAATGACGACTGTGAACAGTAAGGTAGAAAATTTACTGCGGTTTTTTGTTGTTGTTGTTGTTATTAAATATATATGAATCATGCAAATCCTTTTTCAGGGGAAAAATCTATTAAAATAGCAACAGGAAATTACAACTGTTTATTATAAGAGAAATACAAATTAAAAAATTTTTAATTCAAAGAAATGGTATATCTAAGTAACTTTAATAGTACTAAAGAGCTTCATATTTCTTATTAAGTATCTTCGAATTTATAACATACTTTAGGTATTAAAGAATAAAAATACTTAGCCTTTAATCTTATAAAGTCTTTCAGATGTTTTGACTCTTCCATGCTTTGGGAAGAATTGTACTTTCTGGGCCTTGGAAACGATTGTAGTTTCTTGAAATTCTATCAAAAATTTCATATGCCTATTTCCAGAATCTGAAATTATGAACACTTAGTTCTTTACTATTTTAATTCTTTCATTTGGTCATTCATCCAACAGGAATTTTTTTGAGACTCTCCTGCCTGTTGTGTAGTGTAGAGAACTATAGAGAATAAAAATGTATAAATATTGTTTTATGTATTGTGCTAATAATTTAAGGATTCTTATTCTGTAACTTCATTTACACGTGTTCTTAACAAGAACCAGAAAGGATCCCTTCTTTAATCTTACTCTCAATGTCCACTCAGTCTTCAAAGAATACCAAAATCTACCTTCTGAATATTTTTATCATGTGTCTTCTCTTTTCCATTTCCATTACCACTACCAAGCTCATACCCTTGCAATTTCCTACCGCAGTGGCTTTCTAACTGGTTTCTCAGTTTTGGTCTTACCTCTGCAATCACCTCCACATAAGAATCAGAACTGCCTTCTAAAATCCAGATCTGATATTTCCCTCATTAAAATCTCCACAAACTCTTTCTACAGCAATGATCCTCCCTCTCCCTACCCCATATTCTATGCCTTGCTAAATTCAACCTGCCCTTCCTTACTTAGTTCAGACATCACCCAGAAAGCTTTCCTTTTGCCATTCCATGCCTACCCCTCTCTGAGTTAGAACTGAATGAGCCTCTTGAGTATTTTCATGTCACTATGTAAACACCTTTAACATTCCATTCATCATGCTGAATTTTCAATAACAGTTGACTTACCTATCTCCCACATTTACTTCTGAGCAACCTAAAGGCAAGAAACGTGCCTTTGCTTCTCTAAGATTAGTACTCAAATGCATGGAATGTTTTGTCTCCTTTATAGATATGGTCCTCAAAAATAACTTTATAGATTTGGGGGCCTGGGTGACTCAGCTGGTTAAGTATCCAACTCTTGATTTTGGCTCATGTCGTGATCTCACAGTTCATGAGTTCAAGCCCCGTGTTGGGCTCTGTGCTGACACTACTTTGGCTTCTCTCTCTACCCCCACCCAACCCTCCCCCACTTACACACATGAGCTTTCTCTTTCTCTCTCTCGTCTCTGTCTCTCTCTCTCGCTCGCTCTCTCTTTAAAAATAAATAAATTTAAAAAAAATAACTCTAAGAAATTAAGGGTGCCTGGGGTGGCTCAGTCAGTTAAACATCCAACTCTTGATTTTGGCTCAGGTCATGATCTCACAGTTAGGAGATCGAGGTCCATGTTGGGCTCTGTGCTGACAATGTGGAGCCTGCTTAGGACTCTGACTCACTCTCTCCCTCTCTGTCTACCCCTCCCTTGCTCTCTCATTCTCAAAATAAGTAAATAAACTTAAAAAAATTTTTTTAACTAAAAAATAACTAAGAAATTTAATTTTTGCAATTATAAATATTAAAAACATAGAATT